>NW_005344197.1:0-1119 GCF_000412655.1 Myotis brandtii | reverse complement strand
TACTTTTCTAAAATTATAAGAAAAATTATTATAATAAAATTCAAAATTCCCAAATATATAAAACTTGATCCCAGGGAAAGTGAAATAATTTTAAATTGTTTGATATTTTTACAAATATTCATTTGTGAAGGGTGTACGTGATCTATTCTCCAGAGGTTTGCTGAATACACTTTTCCAATTACTACTCTAGAAATAGTATCAAGTTTTTCAAACATCATAGAGTATAAGATTAGAGAAATTTACCTCATTATCAGTTTAGGGTTTTCAGATTGCCTATTTATTTTTCATTTCAAAATTGCAGTATGGAGAAACTAATTGAGTGGAGGAATTTCTTATCAACCCAGTCACCGTAAAATGATTCCTTTGCTTAATATTAGTGTAAACTTATTAACGTTACTGGAAGAAAATATTACACCACTGAACTAGAAGTGATGGTGATGACGATTCAAATAGTGGAAAATACAACAGTCAAGAAATGTTTGACTTATCCAGGATTTCTCTTTCTATGGCTCTTTTTGGGAGAGGTGGCATGAAGGCACCATTAAATACGGAAAAGTGCATTTAGACTGCTTGTGTCTCTTTATAAGCCATTCTAGTTTCTAAGTGTCCTTGCCTATTTACTGTATTTACTGCATAAGATATTTGTGTAATTTTTTTCTTTTTATGATAGCAGGTCACTTCTCTGACTTTTACCCATTCCTTAAGGTATGTTAAGTCATGAACAGGGAAATGAAAAGAGGCTTGTCACTGACACAAGGTTCAAACCAATGGTGACTAGATACAGGCAGCACCAAAATAGAGGTAGTTTTTCTATCTCAACCAGCACTGTTATTTTGTCTTTATCAACATCCAGGATTCAATACCTTGGCTCAGTAGACTTCAGGGTACTGTCTTACACTCCTCAGTTGAACTCCACAGGTTCTTTGCCATGATACACGACCCAATTTTTGAAATGAACTCTTCAATTTTACCCACCTCTTTCTTAAGCATTTGAGAATTCCTCCTCATCCCCTCCTTGTATCTCCTGTTTTTGAGCCTCTCTCACAAAACATATAAAGAAAATGTGACCACGCCTCCTTTTCTTTCCTTTCTAGAGATTTTGATCCTAAAGCCCACCCT
>NW_005344196.1:0-1568 GCF_000412655.1 Myotis brandtii | reverse complement strand
AAAAAAGGAAGTTGATTAACCCTAAAAGAAATAGGCAGCCACTGAAGTTTTTAACTAGTAATTTACATTTTCTAGATTAGAAAATGAGAGTGCCATGGATGACTTTAATGATCTGGTTTGTGCACCTGGAAATCTCTTGCTGATATTTATTGAGATTGGGAACAAAGGACAGAGTGCAGACTCAGGGAGAGGGAGAAAAGGAAAATTATGCATTCAATTTTGGCCATGTTGAATTTGAGATGTCCTTGAAATACCCAGGAGGAGATGTAAAATAGGCAGTTGGTTATACAAATTTGGAACTCATAGGAATATTATGGCCTAGAGATATAATTGTATGAATCAGTTGTGACTAGATGATAATTGAATTTGTGAGCATGGATGAGATCACACAAGGAGAAAGTATCAAGTGAAAAAAAGGAGAGAGAGCTAAGAATATTAGAGGAATGTTAACATTTTGTAGCTTGAAGGAAGATGAAAATGCCAACAGAATAGAAAGGAGAGGCAAAGAAATAGGAGGGAAACAAGGAGAAAAAGGAAGAGAAAGCATCAACCGTGATGGGATAATAGGGGATAACAGGTCATGATTCTATTGTTTTACAAGTAACCAACACATTACATTTATTGACTACACTAATTGTAATTAATGTCTGGCATGGGTGTAGCTTCATGCAGACCTTGATCATGCAATACTACTGAGAACCATATGTCTCGTCTCCTCTTTCTGTCTTCTGTGGCATTGGCCCTATCTTCTGTGATTGATTGAATGGAAGGATGAGTGATAAGGAAATATTAAACATGGATCCCAGACTCTGGCCTGAGCAAATGTTTATATATTGGTGTTATTCGCTGAGAAGTATAACATAGATAAAAAGCAGCATGGAGCAAAGTTTTTAGTTTAGTTTAGTTAAGGGTATGTTGAGTTTCAGAGAGTGAGGCATCCAAGTACAGATGTTAACTAGGCAAATAACATTAAAAGAAATTGGTAAGTGAAGTTTAAAAATGCATGAAATTGCCCATGAAAGACATATAAAGAAACTGAAGAGGGCTGATCACCTAACATTGAGAGACTCCAGCATTTAAGAATAGGTGCAGATGGAATAGCCAATAAATAAAAGCAAAAAGTAGAGGAAGAAGAAAACTATTTTAAGTATGTTGTCATTGAAGGAAATGGAAGAGGGACTTTCATTATAAGAGAGCAATCACCCTTGTCAGACTCTTGAGCATCAAGTAAAATGAGAATGAGTGAAATGACCACCCAAAACATCCATTTTAATTAGCAATTAAGGACATTGATGACATCATCTGGAACTGTTTTACTGATAAACTAGGGCTAGATTACGTCAAATGACAGTGAATTAAGGAGTGAATAGAGAGGCAAGAACTAAAGAAGTATGGTAGACTGTGAATATAGATAACTATTCCAAATTAATTGTAAAGACAAAGAGACAAAGCACTAACTGAAGGAAAAAGTGAAACAAATAAGTACTTTTGTTTGTCCATATTGAATGTAGATAGGATTAATCCAATAGAGAGGGAGAAATTAAAAATATATAAAATAGAAGAAATAT
>NW_005344195.1:0-534 GCF_000412655.1 Myotis brandtii | reverse complement strand
AGAGGCCATTTTTTCTTTGCTGAGCCATCTCCACACAGCTCAGGCAGGCAAGTGTCCTTTCTGAATCTCCATCAATCTGACTAACTTTGTTCATCATCCCTAGTGATTCCCTGAGACCATGCCCCACCCAGCTTGCAGGCTCCCCCAAGCCTGTTCCATGGCTTTTCCATACAAATGACCTCTCTGAGTTAATACTTCTGACTTTCCTAAAATCTCTCAAACAAGCAGCTTCTGGCCTCTGCATGCCCTGTAACTCTTGCAAAGTGGCCCCAGATCCTGCACTAGCAGCAGCCAGTCTTGGTTTGAAGCTTGGACTATCTTGGGCAAGAGAGTTAATGAAAGTACTAGATTTAATGGGGTAATCACTTTGTAAGTTATATAAATGTCTAATCACAGGGTTGTACAACCAAAACTAATATCATGCTACATATCAACTGTAATCTAAAAATAAAAATTTTAAGAAAAAATCATACATCCCTAAACAATCCCATAGGTTTTTCTGCTTCTAATTAGCCTGCCTGCACTACAGCTTCC
>NW_005344194.1:0-246 GCF_000412655.1 Myotis brandtii | reverse complement strand
ATTCTTTTCCACTTAGTCCAGGCACTGCCTTGCAATTTATTTTAACACTAGAGGCCCAGTGTGCAAAATCGCGAGAGACCCAGAATCCTTCCCACCACCACCACAGGGTCCAAAGTCCCTCCTGCCACCACTGTGGGAGGGACCCATCAATGCACCTCCTGGTGACCAGTTGTTTGGTCGTTCCGGGGTTACGGTGTTACAGCCACTAGCTTTTTATAATATAGACTAGAGGCCTGGTGCACAAAA
>NW_005344193.1:0-306 GCF_000412655.1 Myotis brandtii | reverse complement strand
TAAAAGATCATGACGACCAGAAACAATTTGGTAATGACGATTGAAAATCTCTTGACAATATAGTAGAATAGGAAATATGGGGAAATAGCTTTATCTAGAGATTCTGGAGGAAAGGGCACTGGCATAATGTATTCTTGTCTCCTGGGTGTTGTACAGTGACTGGGACACATTAGGAACACAATCAATAGAAGGAAGAAATTGGGAGGTGAGGAAGTCAAATTGATAAACCCAAAGGAAAATATTAAAGGGATATGTTCTTAAGAACATATAATATCTGCCTTTTAAATTTTTTATTTTGAACAAGTA
>NW_005344192.1:0-247 GCF_000412655.1 Myotis brandtii | reverse complement strand
TAAAATCTGATGTGAATAGTTGATTCCTTGTCTCTTTAGGGATCCAGTGAGCACAGGGCACTGGAAGGAACGAGGGATTTGGCCCCATTTCCTTCCCTCTCGTGGCCACAGAGCACAGGGCCCTGGAAATCCCCCTTTGGCCTTGAAGCAGGGAATGTAAAGGAAGGTGCTATAAAAATCTTGGTCACTGTACATATTTCTGTGCCATTACACCGTCCAGGTTCCCTCTAACCTCTCAGTCGGCCCT
>NW_005344191.1:0-990 GCF_000412655.1 Myotis brandtii | reverse complement strand
AAAAGTACAAACTAAGACTCAAGTCGGTAGAAGAAAGGCTATAACAAAGATCAAAGCAGAAATAAATGAAATAGATACTAAAAGGGCAATAAAAAAGATCAATAAACTAAAAGCTGTTTTTTTTTTAAATATAAAAAATAGACAAGTCTCTAGACTTACTGAGAAAAAAAGAGAGGACACAAATATAGTAAGAAATGAAAGAGGAAACATTACAACTGTTACCACAGAAATACAAAGGATTTTAAAAGACTAATGTAAACAATTATAAGCCAACAATTTACATAGCCTAGAAAAAATGGATACATTCCTAGAAACATACAACTTATTGAAACTGAATCATGAAGAAAGAGAAAATCTGAACAGACTAAATATGAATCAGTATTCAAAAGTAAATCAAAACGAAATGTCTAGAAACAGATGGCTTTCCTGACAAATTCTATCAAACACATACAAATCCTTCTCAAACTCTTCTAAGAAATTGAAGAGGAGAGAACTCTGCACAACTCATAAGACAAGCATTATCCTGATAACAGAGCTAGATAAAAACACAAAAAGAAAAGAACCCTATAAGCCAATAGCCTGATAAATATAAAGGCATATAATCTCAGCAAAATATTAGCAGCACATTTAGTAGTAAAGGATAATACCCATGTTTATTGCAGCATTCATCACAATAGCCAAGATATGAAAACAATCTAAGGGTCTGTAAATAGATGAATGAATAAAAAACATGACACATACACATATACACACAATGAAATGTTATTCAGCCATTAGAAAGAAGAATATTCTGCCATTTGCAACAATATAAATGAAATTTGAAGATGTTATGCTATGTGAAATAAGTCAAACAGAGAAAGAGAAATACTATATGACATCGCTTATATATGGAAACTAAAAAATCAAAGCTCATAAAAATGGAGACTAGAATGGTTGTTTCCAGGGACAGGGATGGGGAAGTTGGGAAAGAGAGATGTTGGGTTGGTCAAA
>NW_005344190.1:0-207 GCF_000412655.1 Myotis brandtii | reverse complement strand
AAAAAAAAAATAACCCAATAGGAGACCATAAGACCTAGGTGAAGTATAGGGAAAACTGTTAACCCAGTACTCAGCCAATGAGTAACTGGGGGCGGGACTCTCATGCACTAGGGTTACATTGCCTGTGATCACCGCTCTGCGTGTGCCTGCCCCCAGACACCCACGCTTGCAGGACTGCATTAAAGGTCTGGTTTTCACCATCTTCAT
>NW_005344189.1:0-386 GCF_000412655.1 Myotis brandtii | reverse complement strand
TGGGACCCAGGGTGCCGCCTTGCCTGTGGCCTGGCTTACTGATCACGATCATTATCACGATCACGGGCCGCAGGCAAGGGAGCTTCTGGGTCCTTTGGTGCTGCCATGACTGTGGCCTAGCTTTTCGATCATGTTCATGATCACGGGCCACAGACAAGTTGGCTGATGTGTCCCGAGGTGCTGCCTTGCCTGTGGCCCGGCTTTCAAATCATGATCAAGGTTGGCAGGCAAGGCGGCTCCTGGGACCCAGGGTGCCGCCTTGCCTGCGGCCGGGCTTCCCGATCAGGATCATGATCATGGACCAGAGGCAAGGCCTCTCCTGGGTCCCGGGGTGTCACCTTGCCTGCAGCCCAGCCCTCCAATCACAATCACAATCTCGGGCCACA
>NW_005344188.1:0-513 GCF_000412655.1 Myotis brandtii | reverse complement strand
CAGGTGTCAGCTCATAGCCGTGGGAGTCGAGAACTCGCTCATGGTACCAGGGAATCACGGTCCATGCAGGGTGGGTGCCTTCTCCCCAGCCTGGTGTTCGGACACTGCCTCACCCCGATGAGCTGAGGCCAGGCAGCACCCAGTGCTGAGAAAGGGGTGCTCGCTGACCAGCGTTCCCTCCCTTCGTCCCTCGAGACAAGATGGGGCTGATGAAGGCCCCGGACAAGCGCGGTGCTTCAGCTGGAGACGGTGGCGCGGGGCCACCCAGGATGTCGGGGACCCCCTGAGACAGTGGGTTCCCCTTTGGGCATGTGGAATGTGCTTCTGAAGCTCATGCTGGAAGGCTTGGCATGGGTTTTAAAGGTTGACTTTTGAGGGGACCGATGCTGAAGAAGGAAGTGAGCTGTGTTTGCCTCCAGGGCACTGTGCCCTCACAGAGCCGGGGCCTCGGGTGTGCACAGGCGCTTGAATATCCAGGGCATTTACAGTGAGAGGCTCTGAGCTGGGGGACGT
>NW_005344187.1:0-768 GCF_000412655.1 Myotis brandtii | reverse complement strand
TCCCGGATTGTGAGAGGGTGCAGGCCGGGCTGAGGGTGCCCCCCCACCCCAGTGCACAAATTTCGTGCACCAGGCCTCTAGTATTTATTGAATACTTTCTATGTGCCAGGCACTATGCTAAAATGCTTTACACATGTTATCTCATTTAATCCTCCCAACCCATAAAGTCGATACTATTTCCATTTTATGGATGAGGAAACTGAGTCTCAGAGAGGGCAACAAAATTGCTAAATGTAACTGAACTATGATTTGAACCCAAATGCTTAACTGTTAAACTATAACAGTTTCCAGATGTTTTTCCCTTCAACACCCACCTTAGTCAACAGACTCGGTGTTTCATACCCAGTTCCCTGTTTCCGATGTTTTCCCTACACATGGTCACAAACTGAGTCTTTCTAAAACACTATGAAATCAAATATGAATCTCTCAGATTATATTTGAATATATCTATCCTTTAAAAAGTACATGACTCACCGGCTTAAAATCCCAATGTATGTGCAGTCCATTTTGGGCTGCCTTGGAACATGGCTCCAAAGTGGGATTCTCCCCACTGCCAGGGTCTGTCAGGCAGCAGTCCTCGGCATTTGCCTCTGCAATCAGCGATCCCACGTACAACTCCCCAGTTAGATGGTAGTAGACTTTCTAAAAGACAGTAAAGCGATCTGCTATAGACAGTCTGTGGAGAGGCCCTTGACCCGGATAGTGGACATAAAGACTGCTTATGGGTCCCGTGGACACTCAGTCACCAGGGGGAGCACGGAATTTTCC
>NW_005344186.1:0-984 GCF_000412655.1 Myotis brandtii | reverse complement strand
GGAAGCTGGTGCTGGCAGCCGAGGGAAGGAAGGCCTAGTCTCACATGAATTTCGTGCATCGGGCCTCTAGTGCTAATATAATGGTGGATGATGTGATACTCAAAGAACTGGTGCTCTGGTTAGTGTTTGTATCAATCTAAAGGAGTCTATTTCCTCAGGATGATGTATAATCTAGCTTGGAACTATCAACAAAAAAATCAATTGTTTTCAAAGACACTCTGAGGGAGACCTGGTTTAAGACAAGATTATCAGACTATGCCTTGGGATTTAATTGACCATCTACTTAGTTTCAGACAATTAGATGGGAAAATGCTAAAGAAGGTAATTCAAGTATAGGCTTTCTGAATGAAGTCTGGTGTTCAGTAAAAGAGAAGTAAAACTCTCACTTCCTTCTGAAAGATGAGAGCTCACTCAAAGGAGCGCACCCACATTTGGGACATGTTTTTTAAATGTCTGATTTTCAGTTAATTTTAGACTTACAGAAAAGTTGAAAAAGCAGAACGGAAAATTCCCATAAATCTCTTCCCCAAGTTCCCCTTCAGTTCATATCTTACATCAACCTAGAATAATTATAAAAATTAAAAATTTAACATTGGTACAATTCTAGTAACTAAACTAAAGACTGTGGTATTTTTTAAAGATTTCGTTAGTTTTCATTGATGTCTTTGGGGAAAACAAACTATTAAGATCAATACTAACAAAGTATAACCCATTCAGAATAGGGCCATCAAGAGGCAAGGGATTTGGGGACTAGGTAAGTAAGGAAAATTGAAAGTAGCATTTTTTCCTCTTTTATTTATCCAAACTTCCTTCCTTGGTGATCCTGGTCTAATGGTTGCCACTATCAGCTATATTCTGATGACTCCAATGTTTATATCTCTAGCCCAAACCTCTCCCCTGAATTGCAAATACCTTCCTACAATTATCCCTTTGACATTTCAACCAGTATGCCTAGTAGACATCTCAAAGTGAAGACCTCTAACC
>NW_005344185.1:0-812 GCF_000412655.1 Myotis brandtii | reverse complement strand
CGCACTCACAAAAAGGTTGCCCACCCCTGGTCTAGTCCATCAGTCTCATTCCTTTAGAACCCAAGCCCCCACAGAGGAGAGGAGTCCACTAGCTCTTCTGAGCCAAGTCCCTAAGTCAAGAACCATCACCCCCATTTAACAAATGATGGGGTACGGCTCATGGTGGGAAAGGGACTCTATCCCTATCATAGAACCTGCAGTTCTGAGGGCCATGCACCGGTTTTACTCCTTATCCAGTCCTATTTCCATTAAGCCCTCTTGCAACCACAAACATATATGAAGCCCTTGCTACACGCCATGCACACAGAGGCACAGCCCACACATTGTCCCATTAATCCTCATAACAACCTCATAAGATAACCTCAGATTGTAAGTAACATTATTCCCATTTTTTCAGATGAAAAAATAAGACTGGGAAAGGTTACGTCACTTTCCCACAAATAGTCGGAGGCAAAAATGCCTTCCAAGCCTGTCCCTTTAACCACTCAGCTACAATGCTCCCACATAAGCCTTTACAAGCTTCCTAGAAGTTTTAAGTCACTGCCTGGAAATACACATTTCTCCCCAGAGATCCCTCCCCGCATAGCTCTCCCGCATACCAGGCAGGTTGAATCCTTTTGATCTCGCAATGCTCACTGATCTGGAATCATTCTGTTTAGGGAATTCCCTCTGTCCACAGGAATTCCCTCTGGGTACTAGTTAATCCCAGAGTTAAAGGATAACCTTCTAGTTTTTTGAGCCAAGGGACCACAAAAACAACAAATTTATGAGATTTCCCTCATCCCACTAACCTTAAGCAACAGAAATGTAAG
>NW_005344184.1:0-951 GCF_000412655.1 Myotis brandtii | reverse complement strand
GGAAGGACCAGGCTGGGGCGGGGGCAGGGGACTTCAGCGGCGTCCTCTGCTTTGCCGACATGCCCAAGCCACTATTTATTTGGATGCTGTCAATAAGCAATTTAAATAAATATTACCCCCGTTCCATAATAAGCAGCACGGCGACGCGATACCCTGTGGTTATAACAAATTATTTATCAGGGTTCTTAGAATTCTAAGGCAGCTTTGTCGGCGGGAGATTTCGTGGGGTCAGATCATTAAGGACCTGGGCGTGGGTCTGCCGCCTCTGTCCTCGCCGACACGCCAGCGAGAGCCGCGGCCTCTTTGTCACTTTGTCTACAGCCCAGGAAGGTCTTTAAACGCGATTAGCCCCCGAGAAGGTCACACACCCCCCAGAGCGCATCCTGCATGCTCGCGGCCCTCTTCTCACATCTGCCAGCGGGAGCTGGGCCGACGCCTGGGAGCCCCCAGGGGCGAGCCTGGAGTGAGCACATTAAAAATGCCGTTTCCACGCCGAGGTGCTGTGGGGAACGTGGTTCCCCGTCTCCCTTCGCGCTGTCTGGAGAGCATCGAGCCCAGTGAAGTCCACGGCCAACGTCCCCAGGAATGAGAGTGCACTCGCTTTTACCGGCGGGGCGTCGAGGAGCGGGCTGGCTGAGAGTGCAATTACTAGCAAGGATGGGTTCCCGGGCGTCTGTCTTTTATTCCTCAGCACCCTCATCTGTGTGTAACATACCCTCTGCCCAGCCCCGTGTTAGAAGTAACTGGAGGAGCAGAACAGTAGAAGGGTCGATGATAGAAGGCAGAGCAGAGCGTCTGTGGTTGGGAGCCCAGCAAAAGGCACAGCCAGGGCTGTGCTGCTCAGAGGAGCAGCCCTGGGCGCTGACCATCAGGACCACGTGGCCTGTCAGCTCCCAGGTGACCTCAGGCAGCGTGGGTCCCCGCGTGCAGAGCCCGCCTCACCCCCAGGGC
>NW_005344183.1:0-794 GCF_000412655.1 Myotis brandtii | reverse complement strand
AAATCAATAAAAAATATATTAAAAAAAAGAAAAAGAAATTTGGGAGGCTTGGTGGAACTATTCTAAAACTAGACAGTGGTGATGGGTGCCTAACTCTGTGATTATATTAAAACCACTGAACCGTACACTCTATGTGGGTATTTGAATTGTGTGGTACATGAATCATACCTCAATAAAACTGTTTTTTTTAATTTACATACAATATCCCGGGAAGAAACACATCAAAATATCAATAACAGTTGTGTCAGACTGTTGGAGAACAAGTTATGATTATTTTCTTCCTTTTTAAGAATGTTCTAAAGTCTCCATGTTCAGCCCACAAGAATTTTATCTTTGGGGAAATCCTCCCTGTATACTGTTTTAGAAATTCAAATAAAATGGATGACAATAGAGCGGAAGCCGAGGGCAGACGCTGTGGGAAGGGACCCACTGGGCGGACAGCATGAGGTGCTGCTCCTCACCTTCATGGTTCTGAGGACGGGGCACCCCATCTCCTGGCTGTAGTACCCCACGCCATTCACGGTCATGTTGATTGTCAAGGTTCCAGAGACGGGCTTCCCAAAGGTATACCTGGAACAAAGGGACAAGGGTAGCTGATGTCACAAGCAGCAGGTGGTCACTGGTACAGCAGCTGGACGAGGGTGGAGGTGTCCAAGGCGACCTAGTGGCTATTAGCGGGAAGTGCTCAAGGATGTGTGCCAAGATCCTGTCCTTCACACAGGGATGCTTCCCCACCCTGCAGCCCAACCTTCCAGCCCTTCCTGCCGCCCCGAGTCAGGACAGATAACCTCAGG
>NW_005344182.1:0-297 GCF_000412655.1 Myotis brandtii | reverse complement strand
TTTCTATATAATACTAAAATGACATTTTAGGAATGTAGTCCCTGGAGGTAAACTGTCAGTGTTTTAATCCCAAGGCTTCCACTTACATGGGCAAATTATTAAGCCTTGATGTACCTCAATTTCTTTATCCACAAAAGGGGTCTAAGTGTATCACCAACCTCATGGAGTGGTTATGAGCATCAGTTGAGTTAATGAAAAGCACTTAGAACAGGTCTAACACATGTCAAGCGGTATGACGATTGAGTATCATCATTACTAGCCATCTAATTAGGAAAATTACATGTATCAATTCTAATT
>NW_005344181.1:0-333 GCF_000412655.1 Myotis brandtii | reverse complement strand
GCCTATAGACCAAAACTATGTAGAGTTATAAAGAAATTTGAAGATTAAACTTTCCCCTCCATCACACAATTTTACTATTAGTCTTAAGGACGGAATTAAACATGTGTACTCTGTATAAAGGGGAAAGTGTACCAGCACTAGAGTCCTTAGAAGGGGAACTCAACCTTCCCCTGTCTGTGCAGGGAAACTATTGGCTTGAAGAAGAGACATAGAAAAACCTTTTAGTAAAAGGAGAATATCTTCCAAGTTCAAGCTGTCAGAACATTTTAAAATATATGAACATATATTTCAATTGACAATTGTTTCACATCTATTGCAATCACTGGCAAAGAT
>NW_005344180.1:0-212 GCF_000412655.1 Myotis brandtii | reverse complement strand
TAGGGTTTTCTATGTACAATATCATGTCATCTATAAAGAATGACAGTGTTCATTCTTTCCCAATTTGAATGCCTTTTATTTCTTCTTGTTGTCTGATGGGTATGGTTAGCACTTCCAGTATTATGCTGAACAGGAGTGGTGAGGATGGGCGTCCCTATCTTCTTCTTGTTCTTATGGGAAATGATTTTAGGTTTTTCCCATTGAGTATGATG
>NW_005344179.1:0-841 GCF_000412655.1 Myotis brandtii | reverse complement strand
GTAACTGATGACAGGTTAGGGCAAAGGAAGCTTTTTTACTGTAAATGCAAACAGCCCTCATGATAAGGAGGACAAAACTAAACCTCTCCTCTTAACGTTTCTGAGCGTTGTATTCTTTGGTGATTGCTTGCCCTCCCCTTTAATTTTAGGAAGAACCAATATACTGAGCAAGTTAACGAACATAAAACAATTCATAGACTCTCAAACTAAAAATCACTTTTTGGATATGAATAAACATTTTTAAGCATTACTGGGATATCTTTGTTTATGCTGAGTATGGTAAAGGTAGTTCCCCCAAATACCTACATATGTCATACAGGAAGAGCTAATACCCTGCTTTCTGCCTGGAAATCTTCTAAACAGCCATTTTATCTAGCACCAAAATGATTTATAGTTGACCTTCATAATCACAGATGCCCCTCTGTATTTGTCCATACCTCATTTATGAATAACATTCTGCTTGAAGTCTGGTTGTTTGTGTATAGATCTTGTCTCTTCCATAGATTGCTGAGTCTTCAAGAATAAAGGACTAGAGCTTACTCATGTCTGTAACTCTCACAGGGCTAGTGCTTTACAAGTACTAGGTCTTAATAAAATGTGTAAATGAATTTATGAGGAGAGAATAGCCTTCTGAATTGAAAATGTCAAATTGTAAGTAAGGTCCAATAGAATTTGGATTGTTATTTTATCTTACTTGAAACTTTTGAAAGTTATTAATTTAAATGTCTTGTAGATTACTTTCCCTACGTAGACTTCTTACTCTGCCAGCTAGCTCCCCAGGTACCCTTTCATCTTTCCTACAGCGGGGAACCTAGTCTGTTGAAATAGTTGATCAATCAGA
>NW_005344178.1:0-568 GCF_000412655.1 Myotis brandtii | reverse complement strand
CATAACATGAACACATGTGCTTTGGGCACCATGAGAGGCTAGAACTAACTTAACTCTTCATGGAAGGAAATATAAACCACATACATATATCTCATGAAGGCCAAACTAAATGAACCTCCAATGCAATTTCCAAATAGCTGTATTCCCCCTTAGTTGGAATCCCTGATATAAGGACTAGTATGCTTAAAGGTAAGTCAGAGTGGAAAGAGGCAGGTGTCTTATGCAGTGATGGCTAAAATATCACTTTGGAACGTTTTGCACATACATCTGAGCATTGAGAGAGCTCCTCCCAGCACCTTGGGAGAGGCTTGAACAAGGGAGAAGCTCTGGGGTCTCAGGAACTTTAGAATTACCCTAAATCTCTCTCCGTGGTCACAGACAAGTTGAACAAAATTGTTTTATTTCTCTGGGGCTGAGGTGACATTTAGCATTAACCTTATCTCTTCAAGGTAACTCAGTTATATCAAGTTTAACACAGGATCATTTGGACAACTATTTAGTTAATTTAGTGTTTTTTTGTGTGTGTGTGTTTTTTTTTTTAGGTCAAGCTCTCTGGAAGTGATTATAT
>NW_005344177.1:0-760 GCF_000412655.1 Myotis brandtii | reverse complement strand
TGTATCCCTTCCCTTTTTAAGAAATTAAATAAAAATCGTAAGCAGATTATATCAAGCAGAGAACCTTAAATCACATATTGTTATACATAAAGGAAGTGTGCTCTTAGAGCCTTCATGTATTTCTGGGGGAATCAGATTAGTGTAGGTAAAATTATAGACCTGGAGGATCGCTGTTGACATTCAGGTTCATGAAGCTGTTTTATGAAGAGCACATCATGACAATTATTTGTGCAGAGCTGTGTTTCCCCAGGGTTTCCTGCATGCAAAGCAGCAGAAGGCATGTAACAGCAAGCAAGGAGAAGGCTTTCCAACTTCTCAGCTGTAGGGTCTGCCATTGTCACACACCTATGACCTGATACTTACTGATAAACTTACAAAGTCTCCTTAGATCCTGCACCCTAAGAGAGCGTTGCAAGCAAAACCACTCAGGTGGCTCTGCAGATCTAGGAGAAGGAGGCAAGAAACCCAGACTAAATGGATCTAACCTCCATCTGACACGACCACTTTCAAAGGGAATATGATTAGAATAAATGCTGATGCACATCACCATTGCTTTTAGGGTGAAGACAGACTCCTTTACAAGACCTGTCTGAATAAACTCCAGATTACCTCTCCAAACTTATCTCATAGTCTAATTCTCTTCTCCCCTCTTTAGACAGATGGGCCTTATAGCCTCTCCTGCCCCAGGGCCTTTGCTCAGGCTTCTACCAGCTCCTGAAAATGTCCTTTCTTCCTTCTTCATACAACTAACTTCTATTCA
>NW_005344176.1:0-218 GCF_000412655.1 Myotis brandtii | reverse complement strand
AGCAGGTGAGCGGGGGTGCTAGACCAAGGCGGGGTGCTGATCGCTGTCATGGGGCGAGCCTCTGGTGGTTACTGAAAATTCTTTGCTCCTGCACTGTGGTCCCACCTGGTGCTTGCACCTGTTGCCGGTGCCGGCCCCACTTGCACCCCAATCACTGGGCGCCGTCAGTGGGTGCGAGCGGCAGCTGCTGGCCCTGAGCACCCCTGAGGGCTTCTCCA
>NW_005344175.1:0-1788 GCF_000412655.1 Myotis brandtii | reverse complement strand
CTCCACTAATATAGATCCTCAAGAAGAAAAGACAGTCGAGAATGGGATATTAAATTTTTTTCTAGTTGATTTGAACCTGACTCTTTTTCATACTGTAGGCATGTCTTTCCTCTTTTTAAAGCTAATACTCTGAGCATAAACATATGCCTATCATGGTGGTTAGATTGCAGCTAACTTAGTCTACATCAAAACTCATACATCTGGTTTTGATCTCCTTTGTTAGACATTTTTTATTCCATATTAAATGAGTCAGTCCACCATTTTTCTTTTAATAAATAATATGCAGTGACCATAATTTATTCTTCCAAAATTGAGACCATTGCTAAGCCTGAGAAGATCCTCTCCAGTATGTATTATTTTTGTCATCCAGCCACAATTTTGAGTGAGAGAAGGTGATAGGGTAAGGCTGACTATTTGTGATGAGGAGGTCTTGGAGAGCCCTGCAGTGAGTTGAGTGGATTCTGGTGAATGGAGGGACAGCTTAGTCCTGCGGATCAAGCACACAAGTTGGAGTCAGACAGTCCTCAGCATGAATTCCGCCTCTAGCACTTATAAGCTGTGTAATGTTAAGCAATTTAACCTCCCTGAGTTTTAACTTCCACAGTTACTATAGGGGATATAACAGAACCCACCAGTGTGTGGGGATTCAACAATACCATGTATGTTAAGAGCTTAACACAACACCTGACACATGAAATGTCAAAGACATGATGACACGCATGATCATTATACCCCTTCAGGTCAGGTGTGGGGAAGAAAACAAATCAGGTTCTGAGAAAGAGACATAGCTGGGCTAGTTTAAAATAAGTCCTTAGTAGAGCCATTTTTTCTTAAAAGGACATTATTCCATCCAAACCGTGAGTACCAGTATACAGTGAGTGGAGGAGGCAAGGTGACTTTCAGCCCTGCTATGTGTTGGTAGCTTTGCTGGTGACTGGTGACTGGTAAATGTTTTCCAGACTCTGCTGTCACCCTGACATTTGATGGTTTCTTAATAATTTTCCATTTCTTCAACGTGTTCAATCATAAACTATAGCTATTTTGTTGGTTCATGGCAGGCCTATCTGTGATGTTGAGTAATTGCTTGGCAAACAGAAAAGATTGCCTTCTATATTTAAACATGTTTATCAATCATGCCTTCCAGACACCATCTGCCCAAGAAGGGCCACAACAAGTGGAGGTCCAGAGAAGGATGACTTTGGGAGGAAGCCTTTCCCAGGAGATAGAACAGAGCCGTCTGGCTCTGAGGATTGTTCAAGGTGGATGAGGAGAGGGGAAGGGGGGACGCGTGCTCACATAAAACCCTTACTTGCTTATTAATTGAACAAAGCAGGTGCCAGGCTGCTTTGAATTCTGCTGGCAGGCTGCAAAATGTGCCATTTTCCCTGCTAATAAGTCCTTCAACACAGGAGACATCACTAGCCATCTTTACAGCAAGCAATAAAGGAGAAATTCAATTAATATGAACCCTGAGGTTAACTTTAAAAATCTCCTACAAGTGGAGGGTTCAAAGGGAAGATAAGAAAAGGAAAGAAGGAAATGGAGCTCACTATCATTAGATTATTCAAGAACACATTTGCCAGATTTAGTTTGGACTCCCTAGCTTGGGATTCAAGGTTACTTTCATGTCCCCAGGGCTCTACCTGGGAGGCTGCCTCTGAAGTCTTGGTACCAGCTGCATTTAGGCCCTGGGAGTGAGGCTGCAGGGAGAAGGGGTTTATTTTTTACTTCTCTTATGACACTTTTCACATCCATCTTCATGGTATCCTCATTCTATTTACTAGCTGA
>NW_005344174.1:0-893 GCF_000412655.1 Myotis brandtii | reverse complement strand
TAGCCCATGCCATTCCCTCTTTATCAAATATCTTTCCTATATTCTCTCCTTTTAAAACAATGTTTGCTACATGACTGAATGTAATTTCATATTTAAATAAAATTGGTTCAAACCTTGATCTTACCTAAGGAGAAATTTAACATCTTTCTCACTATCTCTGAGGATTCTTGGCAAGGGCTGGGCAGTGGCTTATATTTCTCCTAGTCACCTCTGGCTTTGATGTTCTCCTGCTGCTAAATTTATGATCCCTGACATACTGTTGCTTTTCTGCACTAGGCACTAGGGTGCCTCATGACATCAGCCCATTTCTGTATTCTCCCAATGTACTGTGGATTCAAGCTTTTTGTGTAACAGATTACCTCCAAACTTGGTGGCAATAAATGTTTATTATCTCATCCCATTTCTGTGCAGTAGGAATTTGGGAATAGCTTACCTGGGTGGTTCTGGCTCCAGGTCTCTTAAGAAGTTGTAGTTGAGATGTCAGCTGGGGCTGTAGGATCATCTGAAGGCTTGACTGGGGCCGAAGGATCCGCTTCCAAGATGCCTCATTGATGTGGTGCTGGGAGTTCGGCAAGGTGCCTCAGCTCTGCATCCAGGGGTTCCTCTTCCCTCATCTAGAAAAGTTCAGCCTTCTTTTTTTCAGCAGCCATCGAGGACTAGGGACTTGACCTTTTCTCTGCTTCAGAAGATCTATAAGACTAGATGGGATAACACTGTTAAAGCTTTGAACACCTTCAGGGGAAAGGGCCTTATGAAAATGTGAAATTTTATATTTTATGTGTGCACATCACATGCTTAAACCGGATAGTTTAATGATTAGCCATGAAAAAAAGAAAAGGTATAATTTTTATAAAGGTAAGTTTTATATTTTAGAATTTTCATTCCTAGGTTTA
>NW_005344173.1:0-211 GCF_000412655.1 Myotis brandtii | reverse complement strand
ATAATGACTGTTAGACCAGAACCACACAGCCCCTCGCCGGGCTGGCCCTACTCCCCAGCAAGTGGTTAGGGGTGATCAGGCAGGCAGGCAGGCAGACCAGTGGTTAGGGGCGATCAGGCAGGCAGATGGTCCCTCGCAGGGCTGGTCCCGCCCCCCAGCAAGCAGTTAGGGGTGATCTGGAAGGCAGGCAAAGGTGGTTAGGAGTGATCAA
>NW_005344172.1:0-754 GCF_000412655.1 Myotis brandtii | reverse complement strand
CAAAATAGTTTTGAATGTAAACAGTAATTTAAAAAATAAAGTGAAAAAAAATCACACAAAAAGGTTATAGAACAGTGTGTGCATTTATCATTTGAGTAAAGACTAAACAAATGAATTACCCATATAACTATTTCTGCAAGGAAATGTAAAAGTTGGTAAGATTGTTGTCTCCTGCAGAGAAGTCTGGTATTCAGGGAGAAGTAGCAGAGAGGTGTGACAACAGAAGAAGAGAAGTGGCACTGATGACTTTGAAGATGAAAAGGGACCAAAAGTTAAGGAATGTGGGCAGTCTCAGAAAACTGGAAAAGGCAGGGAAAGAAATTCTCCCCTAGGCCTCCCATAGCACCTTGCTTTGTGGGCCTTCTGACTTAGACAACAGTAAATCATACATCTGTGTTGTTTCAGACACTAATTTTGTGATAATTTGTTGCAGTAGCAATAGAAACTGAGTATCATTGGGCATCTCAGTAAGCCCCCTTCCTCTCTTGTGAGACTCACTATCCAGGTTCCGAACCTAGGTAGCTCTTCTCCATGCTAACCCTGAAGCAATTAAGTCAGAATCTGGTAAACTTCCAATATGATTATATCTATGTCACAGCCATTGAGTTTTTAGTCACTTGTAGCTGAGTCACTCACTCAGTTATCCCTCACTTAAACTACCTGCTGCTCTAGAAGCCTTTTGAGCACCATCATACAGGTGAGGCAACTCATGCTCAGAGAGTTTGAATAATTTGCTGATGCTCAGAGACAGTAA
>NW_005344171.1:0-935 GCF_000412655.1 Myotis brandtii | reverse complement strand
TCACAGCCCCAAAGCAGCACCTCATCCCTTCGTCTGATGTGTGAACCGGAGGCCACGAAGCTGCCACCTCACCTCCTCGTCCCTCTGCTTCCCCTGCTTTTTGGAGCCACTTTGGGGCATGAACAGTTTTTTCTGAGGGGTCATCTAAGTGGCCTCCTGTGGCTGCGAACCACCCTCGGTCCCCAGGCGTGTGCATGTGTATTGTGTGCATGGTGTGTGTGTGCATAGGGGTATATGTGTGTGCATGTGCATGTGTGTGCATGCGTGTTTGTGTATGTGCACACAGCATGGTCACAGCAGGCATGTCTTATGAACTTAGCCCTGAAGGCACCTCGGGAACAGGTGTCCCCAGAACGTTTCGAGGAGATCACTGAGACCAGCTCAGGGGGGACAAGCCTGCTGGGAGAGGTGTTAAGCTGGGTCTGCCACCGCACAGGCACGGCTTGTAGAGAGCGCGCGTGCCTTGCCTGGAACCGAGGCCGGGAAGGGGAGAGGGCACAGGGACCTGGAGAGGATCGCACGGCTCCACCCGGCTGGGGGGGAGGGGTGTCTGTGGAACAGTTTCCAGGAAAATCCCACAGACCTGTGAGCAGAGAGTCTTGCATTCTCACCAAGAGAGGCCTCTATGGGGGGAAGGGGAGGGGCCGACACCATGTGGCTGAGCTGATGTCCCCAGCTTCCCCGGGGTGGGCTCCATAGGACTGAAGAGTGACTGATGGGATCTCGGGGAGCCTCAGAAGGGGTGGGGGTTCCCAGACAGCCAGAGGTACAGGCGAAGTGGCCTTGGCAGGTCTGGGACCCCGTGAGGGCTGGGACATGGTGGTGCAGAGGGGCGTGCTGGCACGGTGAGGGCCCAGCCTAGAGGGCTCTGTGCGTCCCCCAGACCTGGACCATCTGAGGGTGCGGGTGTAAGGAATCAACCAGGGGGTGCGCTC
>NW_005344170.1:0-991 GCF_000412655.1 Myotis brandtii | reverse complement strand
CCAAAACTCAAGAATTCTTGGTCACTGAGTATGTTGAGGTGTAGCTGGAAGATTGCTGGTGTGGACAAAGTCCAGGTCACCCATACACAGATGGCCTTTCACATCCTTCCTATCTCTAGGATCCTTTGTGCCAACAATGGGGGGATTAATTTTCTTGTCCTTGGGACTTTGAGAGGTTATAATAAGATTCCACCAGATTTATTTGAGTGGAAATGCATTGTATTTTTTGCCATCTCATAGTGATTTGGATGTTCTGTTATCTAGAACTGTCATGCTTTTCTGCTACAATGATAATTTAGGTTCACAAAAATGAGTCTGAGGCACTAAAAACTGCTAAAGTACCATCTAAATCAAATGAAACACTGCATAAAGCACCACGCATGGTGACTGTCACCTCCTAGGGACTCAATAGATATTTTAAGAGCTAAGAAATATTGGATTAAATATTAACTATCTTGAAAATGCAGTACTCCCATCCTCCCACAACCACATCAAAATTACAACTAAACTACCTAATAACCATTATTCTGAACCTCCTGAAATAAAGCTAACTGGAAGTTCTGCAACTAAGGATCTAAAGAAGAAGCCACATCAAGACTGGTAGAAGGGGGAGATGAGAATGGGCTGGTCCTACACCCATGTGTGGTAGATAATAATCTGTAGGGATATCTTGGTTTGAAGGGCCCCTCTGAGGAACCAGAGGTCCTAACCCCACACCAGGCTCCTCTGTGAAAATAGCTCATTTCAAATGGTCAACAGCCACATGTGGCTAATGGCTATTACAGTGGTGTAGTATAGAGACTTCCGTTCTCCCAGCAAACTCCTTGCTGAGGACCTGGAACATTGAGAACTGAAGTGACTGAGAGTTGAAGAGCCGGACTCCCAGGAGAGGTCACTTAAGGCAGTACCCTCGAGTCCAGCCTGAGGCCACAGGGGTCTTGTCATAACCATGACGCAGCAGGAAATCGTCACAGACATGATGATAACCAGA
>NW_005344169.1:0-1133 GCF_000412655.1 Myotis brandtii | reverse complement strand
ATAGTTTAAAAACAGTTGAATATCAGCAAGTTCACATGGTTCAACCTCATAGATCTCTGAATGGAAAAGAAATTTAAAAAAAAACACTTCTTTAGTTTTATTTGTAAATCTTCATGGTATTTTCAAATGGTTGAATGATGTGCAACATGAGTAAATGGGCACAGTTGTTTGTTAAAACCAATGCCGTCTTTCACCAAAGTGGTGGATAAATGACAATGAATAAAACTAGAAGCAAATAGTCTAGAAACTTGAGGCCACCCAAACATTTTAGCTAAACAAGGAGAAGAGGAGATGGATTTGAGTTTCCTCAAATTGGCCTTATGGGGGTGGTCTTAATGGTGGGTAAATAGACCAAAGGAAGGTGGCAAAGAAGAAAAAGAAAGAAACCATAAGCCTGGGTAACTTTCAGACTAGATGACAAATGTTGAATGTATTGGTAGGCACCCAACCCCCTTTTCTCTCGTGTCAACTACCACAACTCACAATGGATTACATGTATCATTAACAAGCTATATTTCAGATAATCTGTGTAATTATGAAACTTAAAAACCCAAGAATTCAAAGGCAAAATCCCAACTGTTCTACTTTGTCACTAACAAGAGTTATAATCTCTAAACCTTAAGTCTCAGAGTGAAAGAACACTTCTCTTCCAGGTGAATACAAGTGGATTCCTACGTGGAGAAATCTGAGGTCTTATTTGGCCAAGCATATGAACTAGCACCGTGACTGATTGTTTATGTCAATCAAGAACATGGGAGAACAACTAGTGGTCATACATGTTCCACACATTTGTCATCCATGACCTGGACATAGAGCCTTCTAGACCTCAGTTTACTTACCTGTACAAGAAGACACTTGAAGTATGCTACATATGAGAATCCCTCCATATCTAACATTTTGGGGGTTTTTTTCCAATTATCTATAAATGTGATTTTTTTTTTTTGATATTCTGTCACAGACCCTTGGTTACTCCAAACTTTTCATTGCAAAGGAAAAGCAGAAGCAACCCAATAATAAGCTCCCCATTCCTTATTTCTTCACAATTTGAGTTATCAACTTTGTTATATTGCTTTAATAATGTAATAACAACAGGTGCCCCATATCATGCCCTTCAATAATATCCCAGAGACCCT
>NW_005344168.1:0-205 GCF_000412655.1 Myotis brandtii | reverse complement strand
ATAATTTAGAATGAAATTGTTATATATTACTAGAAGCTCGGTGCATAAATTCGTGCATGGGTGGGATCCCTAAGCCTGGCAAGTGATCGGGGCCTATGGGGGAAGCCAGCTTGGAGGAGGGACCGCGGGAAGTTGGCCACTGCCTCCCTGCAATTGGGGCCAATTGGGGGGCCGGCCAGCCAGGGGGAGGGACCATGGGAGGTTG
>NW_005344167.1:0-1294 GCF_000412655.1 Myotis brandtii | reverse complement strand
GCATTAGGAGGGTTGAGAACCACTGCACTAACCACTGCTTTACTATTTACTTCAACCCTTTCTCCTATCGAGTTCTGACAACTTGCTAACATTAAAACGAATATCTTTTTCTGATTGTTGGAGGTTTTATTAATAAAGAAAGAGAAGAGTCTGGAAATAGAAACTATGCTAAATGATTTGTTATAGAGGACTGAGTCAGGAATCAAGGGTTAATAGGTTTCTCTCCCAGCCATTTGGTTGTGCAACTCTTGTA
Source organism: Myotis brandtii (assembly GCF_000412655.1). Lineage (NCBI taxonomy): Eukaryota > Metazoa > Chordata > Mammalia > Chiroptera > Vespertilionidae > Myotis > Myotis brandtii. The sequence continues at coordinate 1,041 of NW_005344167.1, read as the reverse complement.
AGGCAATGATCTTTTACTTCCTCGTTTCCATGCTGAGAATGGTACCAGAGCTATAGTCACTAGAAGTATTGAATAGTTCCTATGCCATTTTTAACTGAGTTGATATTAATTTACTACAGTAGCTTTAAGGAGAAGGTCGTTTTCACAAGGAAACTGTCTTGCTACCCAAAGACATTGGGTCTGTGTTCCTCCACTTAGAAAAAGCAAATGGCTGCGTACGTTGTATCACCCTCTCCACTCAGTAGGAAATCCAGGTCTAACTGGAGAGTTTTATGCCTATCAAGGCCCTATCTTCATGGTGGGAACCTTCAAGCAGGGGAGTAGCTCCAAACGACCCTGTCTCCCCCAGGAAGATACTTTTAGCCCAAGACTTCATGGAAACTGTATTCCGAAAATCTTTGTCTTAATGTATAGCCTTGGACAAAAAGTATTACATAAACTTATTATTTGCTGGTCAAATGTGTTTACACCATTTAACTCATTTATTTGGTTAAGAGGGAAAGAAAATCTGGTCAAGGCCTTCCAGGAAGTGAGTTAAGCAGCTGGCAAACAATGCTTGTGTTGTTATTATCGCTGACAGGTTATCTGACTAGTAAGAAAAGATTTTCACATCGCATTCCAAGCCACCATCTGAACGTTTTCAGGCTGTTTCAACCTTGTTTAAAGAAGCAGGAAGAATGTTTTTTTACTGCTTCAGTGTGCTTTCTGCACACACTGGGGAGTTTTGAAAATGTTTCTGTCAAAAATCTACAAGAGGCTATTGCAGGGTGAGCTGTTTAGAGACCACAGCTCTATGGTTACTAGTTAGCTCCACTGCACGCAGTCCAATACCCCACCCATGGCCTCAAAAGAACTTTGGGGACATCTGAGATTTTAAAATGGACCTCAGGTTGGATGGCAAGGTGTGGGGGATTCAGGAGCAGGGATCCCCCTGTGTATTATTTGGGCCTGAGGAGTGTGTAGCGCATTAGTGGTAGTCATGAACTTAGCACACAGCTTTAGCCCCATATTGTTCCCTTCCACAGCGGGTGTCTCATTAAC
>NW_005344166.1:0-211 GCF_000412655.1 Myotis brandtii | reverse complement strand
AGCCTCACAGGGGCCGTCTCAACCTCACCGGGGCAGTCTCAACCTCACCAGGGCGGTCTCAACCTCACCGGGGCCGATTCAACCTCACTGGGGCTGATTCAGCCTCACCGGGGCGTCTCAACCTCTCTGGGGCCGTCTCAGCCTCACTGGGGCGGTCCCAGCCTTACCGGGACTGTCTCAGCCTCACATGGGCCTTTCAACCTCACCAAGG
>NW_005344165.1:0-231 GCF_000412655.1 Myotis brandtii | reverse complement strand
TATATAATAAAAGGCTATTATGCAAATAGACTGAATGCTAGAACTACCAGCAGAACGACCGGTCACTATGATGTGCACTGACCACCAGGGAGCAGACGCTCAATGCTGGAGCTGCCTCCAGACCGCAGGCCCCAGTCCAGCCAAGGCGGGTGCCAGCGGGGGCCCCTGATCACCCCACTGGTCGCCCCGAAGAGGGAGGCGAGTGGCGGCAGCAGCAGGGGGCAGGGCCGG
>NW_005344164.1:0-231 GCF_000412655.1 Myotis brandtii | reverse complement strand
CCAGGATCAGTGGAGCCACGAGGCCTCCTGGCACCGGAATCAGCGGAACCGTGAGGCCTCCTGGCACCAGGATCAGCAGAGCCGCGAGGCCTCATTGCCCCGGTGTCAAGTGGAGCCCCGAGACCTCCGGCCTGGGATCAGCGGAGCCACGAGGCCTCCTGGCCCGTAGAGCAGCATGACAGGGGGCAGCCCCACAAACCCCTGATCGCCCTGCAGCTCTGTGTGTGACAG
>NW_005344163.1:0-594 GCF_000412655.1 Myotis brandtii | reverse complement strand
GTTTCCGGTGTGCTCCAGCTGTCATCCTTCTGGGGCTCAGCCAGAGGTGCAGTGGTAACCAGGGGCATGCTTATGATGGATCGCAGGGGCCTAAGGCCTCAAGAGGAGACATGTGATGTCTCTGGAGGCTTTGGTTCAAACTGACTAGAATACTCTCACTCTGCCACATTCCATTGCTAACGTAAGTCACTTGGCCAAGCCCATAGTGAGAGGTACTGTGTGTGGTGTTAGATCAAACAGGTAGGAAGGTAAGGGAGAAGGGGGTTATAAAGGGTGCTGAGTGAACCAAATAGAGTATTTGCCACATTCAATAGTAACCGATATAATTTATTGTAAGAATGCAAAGGTCTCAATTTATTTTAACTAACTTATTTATTTATTTTAAAAATGTGTTTTTATTGATTTTTTTTTGAGAGAGAGAGAGAGAGAGAGTGGAAGGAAGCGGGATAGAGAGATAGAAACATCAATGAGAGAGAAACGATTATCTGCCTCTAGCACGCCCCCTACTAGGACGGAGCCTGCAACCCGGGCATGTGCCCTGACCAGGGATTGAACCGATTACCTCTTGGTTTAAGGGTCAATGCTCAACCACTA
>NW_005344162.1:0-206 GCF_000412655.1 Myotis brandtii | reverse complement strand
CTTATGCCACGTCTTTCCCCCTAGTTATTATTTAAACTAGTTAGTGGCTTCACATTGAACTTAGAGTAAAATCTGTAACCCCAATTAAGGTGTACTAATTGATCCAATCTGAAGTCCATGGGCACATGCTAGTATGCAGCTCTTGACCTAATGAATGCTCTTTGTTCCCTTCCTAGGCCTTCGAGCGCACCTTGAGAAATCCACTG
>NW_005344161.1:0-631 GCF_000412655.1 Myotis brandtii | reverse complement strand
GGGAGGTGGAACACCTAATTCTGCTGTGCTCCAAGCAGTCGTTCCTTCCAGATGAATCCGATGCTCCATGTGGCCCATGGTAGTCTTAGCGAATCTCGATGTTGAGTTGTACCGAAGAAGTTGTACCCCTGGTGGATGTTGCATGTGGTGATACAGTTTATTATATAGAAAAAGCTATGTACAAAAAGGCTGATTGGATAGAATCATGTAGGATAATCAATCTGAGTGTGAACTACACCTGTGAGGAATCTGATTTCTATCATGAGTTCATAATACTGTGTGTTTCCCTGTTCCCTCTCGTGACAGTTGCAAATATGGGGCCAGAAGAGTATGTGTACACCTCTGTGTCATGAGCCTGGGAAGCCCAAATCTATACACTGGTATCAGGCATTTCACAAGAGTGGAGCAAAGTCTCTTCACCTCATCTCACATGTTTCAAGCAAGTGACGAAGGACCTGTCTGAGTTTTAGGGGTGGAAGTTTTCCTTGACCTTAGAGATGCCTTTAAAGCTACTGAGCCTGATATTAATATTATTATTATTGTTATTATTATTAATTAAGAGAGAGAGAGAGAGAGAGAGGAGAGATCGATTTTTTGTTTCACTTATTTATGCATTCATTGATTCATTGGC
>NW_005344160.1:0-229 GCF_000412655.1 Myotis brandtii | reverse complement strand
GGTAGGTCTCAGCACATTAGCAAGTGCAATGCAGCTCCTTAAAGCCTCCCTTGTACCACAAACTTTTGAGGAACCTAGCAGAGTGTATGTTCCTTTAAAAGACGATTATAGCCCGGCGGGCGTGGCTCAGTGGTTGAGCGTTGATCCAGGAACCAAAAGGTCGCTGGCTTGATTCCCGTCAGGACACGTGCCAGGGTGCCCTGCTTGCAGGCTCAATCCCCAGTTGGGA
>NW_005344159.1:0-285 GCF_000412655.1 Myotis brandtii | reverse complement strand
GTCACCTATCTGTGCCCCAGGTTCCTCCTCTGGAAAGTGGGGGTCGTAACGGTACCTACTCCACTAGGTTGTTGTGAAGAATGAAGGTGAATTGCTTCACTGTCCAACCAATAGAAAGCATTCAAGAAATGTGAGCTACGACACTATTTTATTCTTCTTCTTGCTGGAGAGCCTCCAGGAAAGTTGTGACAATGTTCATGACAGACAGCACCCCCGAGTGTCTTAGCCGTGGATAGGACAGGGTGGAAGGAGCTGGTTTCTTGTCCTGGGTTTCCTTCTGACACA
>NW_005344158.1:0-2045 GCF_000412655.1 Myotis brandtii | reverse complement strand
TTTATTATATAGGATTCTAATTCTTAATTACAAAGTTTTCTTAAATGGCTTATAATAGAAGATACATACAAGTAATAATGCAACAGAAATAGAAAATTGTAACCTAGGACTATGGGGATACAAATGCTAGCCATGAAATTCAAAATAATTTTAAATTTGGCTCTGAGCTTCTTCAAAATTATTACACAAAGGGAAACCTGATTTGTTTTAAAGTTCTCAATTAGGGAGAGAAAAAGCAAACCAAATCTTTAGAGAAATGTTAAACTTTCCTAAAATTATTTTAAAATGTTATTTCTTCCTTGGTAAAAATTAAGTAGCTTAAAATGTTAATATATATAATTGATCTTCACTATCTTCTTTTAATATAGAAAAATAAGATATTTTGTGCATATTTATGTACATAATGCTTACAAAATATCATTCCACATAGTTTATATTATAAATATACTTTTCAACTGTCCATAAATTTATAGTCTGAAAACCTATTACATAAGAATTGATACTTCAAGTTTTCTACATTGCTCTTTTGCAATCATACTTGTGTCTGTGAATATTTAATATCTGCCTCTAATGTGGGCAGTACACATACATACACACACACACACATTGTATTTTGTCTTCCCACACTGAAGAAAGTAATTTACATCAGTCAATTATAGTAAGATAGAGGAAGATCCCCAAAGTAACTAGTGAACTACTTTTCAGCGGTTTTTCTAAAGGTGTTTATGGTGGCGACATTTTTGTGGCTATAAACAGAGAATATGGATGTCCTATTCTTTCAATCCTTAGATTCTCCAAGATGTTAATGTTTAGATTCTCTAAAACGGTGAATTCTCTGGTAGTTTTAGAAAGATCATCTTTTCCTTGAACCTTTTTTAGTTCAGAAAAGAATTGCTTCTGGGAATCTTGTCTCCTGTTTTATTAAAACAAGGATCATGAAATTCTGCCACTGGTTTGCAGTGAATATCTATAGATGGTTTAGTTGTCATGCTTCAAATAAAATTTGTCAGTGAATCCATCATGTTTTCTGATACGTTCTCAGCTGTACTTAGAAAAAAAAGGCTTCTTAAAAATACATAGGCATTCCTTCAGTCCATACTGAAGATATTCAACTTGTAAATATTGTTTTCTAATGTTACTTTTTGAATTATCTGTTCTTGCTTATAGTAAACCAAATGGGCTGATTTTTTCAGCTTAAATGTAAAAGAGCATCATCAAAGTGTCTTTGGGTGTGAAAATTATAATTATGGGGTCATTATTTTCCATAGCATTGCTTATAGCAATTTAGAATAAAAAACAAGTGTGCAAAAATTAAGTACTTGTTAGCTAAATTAAATACATAGATATAGTGGAATTTATAGTGGAAAGGTGTATTTTTTCAAAAATTCCAAAATATATTTGCCAAAATGTTAACTTTAGCTAATCCTGATTGGTGGGATTTTTATTAATAATTACTTTCTTCATTGTGCTTTTCTGCAGATAATAAATAAATGTATTTTCTACCTATGATAGATGATTAATATTTTTAAAATATAAGGGGTGCATTGACTTTGGAAAATGCTGTGTTGAGAATACATGTTGATCAGGGTTGTCACACAAGAGAACAAAATGACTTGGTTTAAGAAAATGACAGTCACTTGTTTGCTTGTAGGAGTAGGAGGAAGGGTATAAAAGGGATGTCGTGGGAGTGAGGGAAGAGAAGGAATTGGTTTGCATTGTCTCCGAAGATTGCATATGCAACAGTATGAACCTCCTTGTGAATTCTCAGGAGTTGAAACACACCATCAAGATGGTAGAATTCTTTGTGGGTTTACGAGTGTGTAGAAACTGGTGAAGAAGGAAAGTTGTGCATTTGGATTTCCATAGGGTGAACCTGAAGCAACATATGAGGGTTCCAGAGCCAAGGCTGAAGGAGACCCACAAGAACAAGGATGGAGCAGAATGGTGGGGAAGATTAGACTCTCCCCACATTATAGAATTAGTGGCTCAAGGCACTCTCTTCTGCTCAAGATTGAAAGGGCCTCAGCCACCCCTACATGTGCTTG
>NW_005344157.1:0-213 GCF_000412655.1 Myotis brandtii | reverse complement strand
TGCACCAGTGGGGTCCCTCCGCGTGGCCTGTGGGGATGGGATGAAACTAACATCTGACATCCCCTGAGGGATGTAGTAGTGCATGAAGGGGCAGGTGGAAGGGGAGGAGCCACTCCGCTCATCCCGGCCCTGCTCATCCCCGTCAGTTAAGCATCTGCCCCCGTCTTCCACTGCTTCCCCACCACTGCCCCTCGCATCTCCTGGTCTGCCACA
>NW_005344156.1:0-849 GCF_000412655.1 Myotis brandtii | reverse complement strand
ATAACACTGGGATATTAGCTCATGATTTGCCTGAAAGCCACTCTGACCATAAGATTTATTATTATTGGTATTTTTACTACTGCTGGGCCAATCTTAACACATTATATTCATTTTAGAGAATCCCATTATCATAACATCTAAGATATGAAATATTTATCAAAACAATAGTTGAGCTCCTCCTGGCCTTCTTCCTATAGCCTAACAGCCACCTGGCGTGCCTTGTCTTAACATGGCATGATCCAAGCTTCTCCAAAAGAGACAGCTTCTCCCATCACCTTCGCCCTGCTGTCCACAAGGAAACACCAACCGCTTGCTTCTCCTCACTCACACAGGCCTGGGTTAGAATCCTAATGTTGTCTCATACCGATCATACCAGTCCCTTAACAACTCTCCATTTCCTTGTCCATGAAGTGAATACATCAAAGTCTAATTTGTAGTTTGCAAACATTGTTTAGTACATTGCCTGGCACACACAGGTTGCTTGGAATGGTAGCTATACACAGAAGCTTCATTTACCTTCCCACCGGAACAGAAGCTGGTATTCCTCCATGCTCAGCCCTGCTCTCCCTGTGCCTGAGAGTCCCCAGCCCTCGTCACTCTCAGTCCTACTCACACATTCCTAGGACTGAGTGGCTGCCACCATCTGCTTCCCCTGTTCCCACTCCAACACTGCTAATCACGTATTTTGCTGGAAGGAACTGATTTATAGAATCTGTGTTCTCTGACCTCAGCCTACTTGATCCTCACTGCAGTGGTTTATTTCTCTCCTGGGAAATGGAAATTCCAATAGCAGCTTCTCAAAATTTCCTTACATTTTTAAAAAAATATTTTTTAAAAAATATTTTTTTA
>NW_005344155.1:0-268 GCF_000412655.1 Myotis brandtii | reverse complement strand
TATATAGATTATCTATATATATAAAAGCCTAAGCGACTGGAACAACTGGAATGACTGGTTGCTATGACGCACACTGACCACCAGGGGGCAGATGATCAATGCAGGAGCTGCCCCCTGGTGGTCAGTGCACTCCCACCGCCAACCTCCCGCAGCAGGCCAACTTCTTGCAGTCTCTCCCCCACAGCCTGCCAACCTCCCGTAGTTCCTCCCACCCCCCTCTGCCCCCTGCAGGCAGGCCCCAATCGCCCAATCAGGGCTGTCCCCTGGG
>NW_005344154.1:0-1855 GCF_000412655.1 Myotis brandtii | reverse complement strand
CCCACAGCCAACCTCCCATGGCCAGCCAACCTCCTGCTGACTCGGCGCAGATCAGGACTGGGTGAGACGACCCCGATTGGCCCGATTGTTAGCCATGCAGAGGTACTCTGCCCATGCCTGAACTCGTGTCAGTATTTTGAAAAATACTGACATTAAAAATTAATTAAATGCTTGTTGGAGAAATAGTTCTATAAAAAGGTTGATGTAAGCTATATCTTAAAGGTGATGGAAAAATGATCAATTTTTAGTTCTTAAAATTAGCATCCTAATGCTTAAGAAATAGTCAAGTTTCTTTGACTACAAACCAGTAAATTTGAATCAGAACCACTTTATTGCTATCTAATGATAATGGAACTAAAAGTTTGAGTTGTGAATTACATCATTGCTCCACAAGAAATCAATATTGCAAGTTTGCTTGATAATTACTTGAAAATCCATTGAACATAAATGTATACAGGCTTAAATAAAGACACTGGCCTGTGGTGTTAGTACAAATTTACATATCTAGTTTAACCAAAATAATTCTTACCCTCACATATAATCCCTCTAGAAGTGCGCTATCTCTGAGCACAAGTATAGAATTACTGCTAAACCACTGCTAGCAATGACATTTAATCATCACCATTTAAATTGCTTTTCTCAGAAAATGCTGTCCACATCCTCAGTCATGTCATTTGTTTAGACCTAATATTCTATTATTACAACCAAATATTTTAACAAACCACATGTTTCTGTCTAGTTTTATTTAAAAAATCTTTTTCTATGTAAAAACCATTGATGGAGAAAAAAGTCATATTTGAGAAGAATCTTACCTTCTCTTTCATTTTTCTAACAGCATGACTAGAATTTATAATTAATACATTTCAGTCTTTCTTGTACCATTCTAAATGGGATCTTTTAAGTGCTGTTATTACATTTTCTTGCAACTTCATGTGTATAATTAAAATGCTTTATTATAAAAGCTTAGTGAAAAAAGAACTTCCATCTGAGTTGACCAGGTTTCATTCAAGCGTGTTTCAGCCAACTTCATATGATTGCCATCATCTCTCAAGGAAGATAATGGCCTTTTGAGCTGGTAGCGGTCTTGTTTTTGTCAGCTTAGCATCATTGTAACAATTTTCATGAGGTTAATAATGGGTATTTTAATAATATCATATAAGTTTTGGACACATTGTTTTTTTCATTTCTAAGAGATTCCTTCTTTATTTAATCTAATTACTATTTAGGTTAAAAGCTAAAAAAGATGGATAAGGAAAAACAGTGAATTATCCTGTTACTAAATGTTTTTAAAAGATAATTGGAACTTCAGGTGTGTTTAATATTATCTATTTTTTTCTAACTTTTAAACCCAAATACAGTGTCTTAAAAAGAGCAAAGATTAAATCTTCTTAGATTCATTTTAATATCAGTATGTTCAGTTCTTTAATCTTTATAAAATCAGGGTCCATTAATTTAAAAGTAAGATGTGTAAGCTTAGATAGTCACCTATATCATTCTTAATAATCCAATTTGATAAACCCTATAATCTTGTCAGGACTGTAGTCAGACTAGAAAACAAGATCTTTTCAATGTGATGTGTTATTTCAGGCTTTTCCACCATGTAGGTTATTCCATCATTAAAGAAGTTCTTGAAAAACTGCTCCAAAACGCAAAGCCAAATTAACCTAAATATGTCCAATGTAATTTTCTGCTAGTGCATTTAAAAATAAGCATTTTACCCAAAATTGATTATTGATATCAACGCCTGGCCAGCCAATGATCCCCCTAGCAGAAGTAAACTTATAAAGGTTTATTTGTGCAAAGTGGGCTGCAAGCATGGGTCTGTAATCTTTCACTACACGTTATAACTGAAGAA
>NW_005344153.1:0-323 GCF_000412655.1 Myotis brandtii | reverse complement strand
AAGGACACATATATAATAACTTAATCAATAAAAAATATAAAGGTTTCCACCTGCTTCTGTTGGTGTAATTGTTTTCTCTTTCTCCGCCTTGAGAAGTTTCACAAGAATGTCAGGCGTAACCCCCTCCTACAAGCCCATCAGCCTCTGGAGCACCATTGTGTGGAGTGGGCACAGTTGGCAGGGAAACAAGAAACCAGGACCCTCTGAGGAGTCAGGGGCCCCAGGAGGAGCTTTTAAAGTATTGAGTGAGTTTTGGTTTTTGAAAGAATTACACTGTGCTGGTTTTTTAAGATACGTTTTCATTGACTTTAGGGACAGAGGAA
>NW_005344152.1:0-950 GCF_000412655.1 Myotis brandtii | reverse complement strand
TCTATGAATATGACCATTCTAGGTGCCTCATATCAGTGGAATTATACAGTATTTGCCCTTTTGTGACTGACATCTCACTGAGAATAGCATCCTCAAGGCTCATCCAAGTTATAGCACATGTCAGAACTTCCTTCCTCTTTAGGCAGAATCATCTTCCACTGTATGGATAGACCACATTTCATTCATTCGTTCATCAGTGAACACGTGGGCTGCTTCCTGTGTTGGCTGTTATGAATTATGCTGCTATGAACATGGGTGTAGAGATATCTGCTTGAGACTGCTTTCAACTATTCGGGATATATACCCAGAACTGGAGTTGCTATGGTAATTCTATTAAGCTTAATTGTTTTAGGAACCACCAAACTGTTTTTGCAGCAATGACACCATTTTATAGTCCCACCAGCAGTGCCCAGGGTTCTGATCTCTCCAAATCCTAGCCAGCACTGATTATTTTCTTTCTTTGTGATAATGGCCATCTCATTGTGGTTTTGATTTACAGTTCCCTAATGAATGGTGTAGAGACTTTTAACTCTACTCCATTTTATTAATTTATGTCAGTGTCAAAGGCCCTCAAGTGGGGCCGGAGCACCGACATCACCTGCTACTAAGGCCTCAGATAGGCAGCGGCAGTGGGAGGAAGTGGAGCAGGGGATTGCACAGTCAGACATGGGAGACTGGGTGACTGGTGGTGAGGGCAAAGGCAAGGGAAAGGGGGAAGCACCCTTCAGGCTTCCAGCCAGGGTGATGAGAAGCCAGGGTATCTTTCTCTGATGGAGAAACAGGCTGGGAACAAAAATGATCATTTCAGTTGGGCATACGTTGATGGAGAGGTATCTGAGGACATGCAGGGAAGGCTGGACACGGGGAGCCAATGCCTGTCTGTGGCTTAGACGGGACTGGAAGCCATGGGGATCAGCAGGATCAGATGCAGAGGCCCATCTGATAGGGTT
>NW_005344151.1:0-920 GCF_000412655.1 Myotis brandtii | reverse complement strand
AACTTGTATGCTCTTTGCTTCTGAAATTACCAACAATGTGAGTGAGTGTGGGTCCTTTTCCCCAGGTACCAGGCACACAGAGGACCCATTGGTGGGAACGGTCCTTCAGTTCACAGACATTTCTGTGAATTATTTCTTTGATAACTTCTCCCCTCTGCTTCCTCCGTTCTCTCGTTCTGGAGCGCTAATCTCCTGACGTCGCCCATGTGGGTTGGTCCTTCACTTTTCATCGCTTCTCAGCTACCTGCCATCTTCCTCTTTGGCTCTTCTTCTTAGGAACTTCCCTCAACTTGACCCCCAACTCTAATTTAGTTTCCCACTTCTGCCATCATGCTTTTGATTTCCAAGAGCTCAAGTTTATTCCTTTTCTTAATAGTATCCTCTCCCTTTCTCCTCGAGGCTGTGTTTTCTTCAATCTTTTCTCCAAGGTACTTTTCCCCACCAGCTGGTTTGGGTCTTGTCATTCCTGCCAGAGGCCTTCCCTGGAGAGCTGGTCATTGTCTGCTCATCATTAGAGTGGGGGAAGGGGGTGGTTGCTAAGAAGCTGTTTCAAAGCTCAAATCCTTGGGTGGGGTTTATGGACCCAGCTGTTCTGGAGGGTGAGCTGAAGGGGCCATTTCTTGAGGACACTCTAGAGAAGGCAGGAGGGAAGTCCTGGCCGCCAGTATGCTGGGCCGAGTCGGGAAAGAGGGCTGGTGGAGTCTCAGACTTAAATATATTAAATATATTAATTTAACTTCCAGTTCTCGATGGTGGTTGACGTCCCCAGCGCAGAACGCTTCTGTTACGCTCGCCTCAGAGAACAGCCCTCCAATCTTCTGCGGGGGCTGGAGGGGGGCAATCACCCCGCCGTGTCGAGTAGGGGGAGGTCTAGAACCCCAGCTGCCTTTCAAGACTTTCGATCTGTCCTCCTGTTAGCC
>NW_005344150.1:0-231 GCF_000412655.1 Myotis brandtii | reverse complement strand
GGTGATCAGGCAGGCAGGCAGGCAAGAGGTTAGGAGCTAGCAGTCCCAGATTGTGAAGGGGATGTCCGATTGCCAGTTTAGGCCCCAACCCCTAAACCAGCAGTCAGACATCCCCCAAGGGGTCCTGGATTGGAGAGGGTGCAGGCCAAGCTGAGGGACCCCCCCACTGCACGAATTTCATGCACCATGCCTCTAGTATCCTATATAATAAAGTGGTAATATGCAAATTGA
>NW_005344149.1:0-357 GCF_000412655.1 Myotis brandtii | reverse complement strand
TCACTATCCTTAACTTAGAAAATCCTCAAAGGGAAGCAAGTTTCTCCCTGAGTTTCCATAGAAGTAAAAGCACTCCTTAATTAATGCCTTTACTCATTATTTGTGACAGACATCTTTGCCATCATGGGGCCTTAACCACGTGCCTGATATTAATTCTTGCGGGGTCTTTCCTGTGAGTCATAAGCTCCTTGAAGGCAGGGACTGCGTCTTGATCATCTCTGTACCGAACCTCCAGCAAGTGCCATGGCATAGAAGAAGCTTAATGAGTTGTTAACTGAGCCAGCACAGAGAACCTATGTAGGCTCATCAGATTCAAAACATTCGGCTCTTCTGAATCTACATCTTTGCTTTTACTTT
>NW_005344148.1:0-443 GCF_000412655.1 Myotis brandtii | reverse complement strand
ACCACTTCTGCCCCTCAGGCTGAGACTCCAGAACAACAGCATAGGCCTTTTTCCTGGAAAATTGGATGTGAATTTTGCTTTGCTCTCTGTGCCTTGCCTGAGGGGTGCTAGTGTGCCAACAACCATGGCTTCCATTATTTCAGACCTCTGAACAGGAAAACGCAGCCCCTCCCACCCCCACAACCAGAGCCTGGGGCTCAATGGGCTCCTCTGTGAGGGCTGCCCTGGCCCAAAAGCTGGGGTGGAGACCTTGGTAGCTGGCAGAGGCCAATCCAGTAGAGTCAGGCAGGTGGAGCAGGGGTGATGCCCCTGGGAGGGGGTTGGGGCCGAGCATTCTGCAGTCAGCTCTGTGGGCGGGGCTGCAGCAGGGGAATGGGGCTGCACACCTGGGAGCACCTACTGGTTAGACTGCAGTGATGGCGAAACTTTTGAGCTCGGCGTGT
>NW_005344147.1:0-1811 GCF_000412655.1 Myotis brandtii | reverse complement strand
CACACACACACACACACACATACACACACACTTTAGAGAATGAAGCAAAGAGCCTAAAGTTAAATTAGTAAGTGAAGAGATATGTCATGCTTAAAGTAGTGCCTTGCAAAGAGAAAGCATTCAATAAATGTTACATATTACTATTATCACATCAAATTAAAGATGTGAAAACTGAGGCTCAGAGAGGTAACTTACCCACTGTGCACGGCTGGTTGATGATCACCTCCCTCCTCAGAGTGACTGAAAAGGGACCTAGACCTGGTCTCCCAGCTCTAGGGCTTTGTCATGTCCAGTCCATCCTGCACACCATGGAATACACCTGGCCACTAGTCACTTTAGAAATGGGAATATAGGGTTCTGAAAATATTGAAAATAAGATGCTCCTTGTATGGGGGAAGCGGCATGGTCAGAGTGACAGACAGGGATGAGTAGGGTGAAGTCTTCCTCCTAGGGAGTCAGGGCAAGGTTAAGGTCACCAGGTGCTGGGAGACATGCCTGCTTTGTAATTTTTCTGGGATTTTTCACTTTTTTAGAATTTACCAGACATATTTCCTGGGTAAGAGAAGAAAACCTTATAGCTACATAACTCCTGATGATTCTGTTCTCTCTTTATACACAGGTACTTGAGATATGTGTGGGGAAGGGTCAATGGTATTGGAGCACAGCTGAGGCAAAGGGAAGGAGGAAGAGAAATCAGAGTCCTCTCTTCAGGAGAAAACCTGCCCTTATCAAAGTCAAATTAATAATCTAAAACATTTTTTTTTTACTTTGGCACTCTTCTGATCCTTCATTTGCCTCCACACTGCAAAACGTTGTCAAAATGGCTGATCCTGTACAAGTTCCATTCTCCCAGGTGCACTTTAATTTACGAAACATCTACCCAGTAATAGAGCTGCAGCTGGTTAGCACTGTTGCTTCCTTAGACTGACCCCGCTAGGTGACATAAGGGAGCTTACTGGGGGATGCATTTTAATGTAAAGGCGACGCTCTGGAGGCCCAGCAGTAGGGTTTTCCGGATGCTCCAAGAGCAGGGCATGTGCACATTTGCCGATGCCCTCTGTGCTACAAGCATCCTCTCCAGAAGGCGTTAGGAGAATGCTCTTCCTTACCCATCGCTGTCTCTCCGGGTGACAGGCGGAAATGACGGGAAACACAGCAGAGTCCTTCTGCCTCCTTGGGGGACATGGGAACCTCTTCACACCGAAGGGGCTGTTAGAGCCATCGGCTGGCTTTCTGGAATGGTCACTACAGATTGTGGGTCCAAGTTCTATCTTTGTATGTGGGCTGACCATGGTCCCTTTGTATAATGAGTCTTTCAGCTTCACACTGAAGATGCTGTTGAGCCCTCAGAGCACGGAAGGCTCAGGACCTCTCCTACGACTCATGCCTGTGGGCTCTTTTCCGTTTCTCCTGAAAGCTGGATGCTAGATGAGCTCTGGCTTTAGTTACAAAGCCCCGAGGATCTGAGAAAGCCAAGTGTGTGTGCCAAGCAGCTCTGACCTGCAATATTCATCAGGACCTGGTCGTAACTGCAATCCTTACAGTTTTAGAAAGGAATCTCACTAAGAAGCCAGAAAGAATCATCTGGTGTCACACAGGATAGATTTATCGGTGAAAGAGCTAACGATAAGAGAATTACGAAATTTTCTTAGTCTGTTATTTAAAAAATGCCAAAGTGTTTAGCATCCTTCAAACCATGAGAACATATACAGGAGATTAAGAGATGCTGTTGCCTTCTGCCTCTAAGTCCACTGATGAGCCCAGGGAAGCTGCGGAGGGGACTGCATCTGGCTGACAATCCTCTGAGGATA
>NW_005344146.1:0-465 GCF_000412655.1 Myotis brandtii | reverse complement strand
TGGACGTCTATGTCATCGGTTCTTTGACGGGGGACCCGGGCTTGTGGAAATTGGGGGAAGCCCTCCAGTCCTTGGCTTTCTAATTCCCCTCAAGGTTGGTAGCCATTAGGCTATTGTCATGTCACTGTTTCCTCCATAGCAGTGCTCATACTTGCTCCTCATCCTTGTGGGCATTGACGTGGTCTTGGTTTGCACGTGATCTGGTCAAGGGGTCAGAGGTGAATTGCCAACAGTGTTAGAAAGGCCATGAAGATCCTTGTAAGCCAAGCCCTCCACTGACTGCAACAGGCCTTTGTTCTTTGTCAAACCAAAGGCCCATATTGAATGGTATTGACCCCACGGGATTACCCAGAATCGCGGGATGCCCTAGCGATACTTCTGCCTTCCCTCAAACTGTTTCCCCTCCATGATTTCATTTTATTTTTAATTTTTATTGTTAAAATATATTTTTATTGATTTCAGAGA
>NW_005344145.1:0-265 GCF_000412655.1 Myotis brandtii | reverse complement strand
CACCTACTGAAAGTTATGCAAAGGGAGACATTATGACAATACAGAGTTGGGCAACGGGCAGTGGTGAAGGAACAGGGAGTACAGAAATATGTAGCTGGTTTGAAGCAATGGACTGCAGGGTAACAGGCACCTCTTCAGGAAATAAAAGCAAATATTGTAGCACACCCAGTTCATCAGGGTCAATTAATCAGGGTTGGGCACTTGTTACTTCTGCTCTTCAGGTTCTTGTAAGTCTCGCCTTTGACCAACCCTACATCTGCTTCCT
>NW_005344144.1:0-704 GCF_000412655.1 Myotis brandtii | reverse complement strand
CATAGGTCAATGCTCAACCACTGAGCCACACCGGGTGTGGCTTTAAATTTAAAACATTAAAATCTAACACTTTAAAATGTTTTAACTGTTTCCTGCATCACAATGTGTGGGTTATATTAACATTGTGAAATTCTTTTGAATGAGACATCCACTTATTTATTTTTCCCCATTTAGATTTCTAGAATATGGTCTTTAGGCTCATGACCACTTATTCTTTCTTAAGTCCTTTTAATCAGCTCTATCCTTATGCTATTTCAGAAACAGTTTCTACCAGGATTACCAAAGGGTCCATCATTATACCTGGGGGATTTGGCTTTTCAAGGACATCATAATCTGGAATGAACCAAGGACTCAAATCTACTAGTCCTTCTGCCATCTAATATCAAGATTCCTCATAGGGTAGTGAAAAAGATTAAATGGGTTAACTAATTCAAATCACTCTGAAGAGCATATGACATGTACTTTGTTTACTATTCTAATATTAGCTTTTATTTCATATTTAAACATTTGTGAAACTGATTGACATTAAAAATATAATTGACATTTTCTAGTGTATCTTTCCTTTTTAAATTTTATAAAAGTCTTAGTGCGTTCTCAATAAATGTTATTTCTCCTCCTTCTTCTTTTGCTCCTACTTTATTTTTTTTAAATATGTTTTTATTGATTTGAGGGAGAGAGGGAGGGAGAGAGAGATAGAAACATCA
>NW_005344143.1:0-572 GCF_000412655.1 Myotis brandtii | reverse complement strand
GACAGAGAAGGAGCTCAAATATTCCTGAGAAGAAAGGATAGACTTCATGGAGGCGTCGAAGAGGAATATTGGTAAATCTCTACATTAGTAGGTTGAATAAATCTACTATCCAGATGGAGGCTGCTGGCTTGCTAAAGCCTGGGGCAGCGTTGCAATGGGCTCCTGGCCCACAGGTAGGTCCATATCCACCCCTCCAGTCCTGCTCTCCTTCCCTTCCTTCCAGTAACTGGAGTCCTGCCTGGCCTCTCCAACCACATCTGTCCCCAGGAGGGGGCAGGATGCAGTTGTCAGAGCAGTGAGGTTGGAGTTAGCAGACCTGAGTCTCCACGTGGTTGGGTCACTAATAACTGAATGGCTTTGGACAAGTCGCATCACCTGTATGGTCTTCCCTTTCCTGTGATGGCTCTGCTTCCCTCCCTGGGTGGTGGTGAGCATCCAGGGAACCATGGAAACACATACAAAGGTTACAATGGACTGGTGGTCGGGAGGCCCAATTCTTCTGAGCTCAAGTCCTGCCCGTCAGATGCTCCATCAGGGAGGCTCTGATGCTTGTCTCTATGTCTCCTTCCCAA
>NW_005344142.1:0-543 GCF_000412655.1 Myotis brandtii | reverse complement strand
TATGCTGTGCAGATGTTTCTTCCCTACAGCGACTGTGCCAAGCAGCAGGGATGGACCAGCTTCCAGCAGATTATCATCCCCCATTTTGCAGATGACAAAACTGAGGCTCTGAGAGGCTAAAAAACTCATCCAAGATCACACAGCTAACAAATGGTAGACCTGAGAATGGAACACAGCATTCTGGTGCTATTCCATGATTTTTACTCCATTTTGTCCTCTTTGAGAATGAGCACTCCTTCTCCCTTAGGGTTGGTTAGGAGTATATGTGGGGAAAGTATTCTCTGGAGCTCCTTAAAAGCCCAAGAGCAGCCCACGCTGGGGGCCTTGTGCAGCCTCGAAAGGGGTTGCCATCTCACCCCTTCCCTGGAGGCCTGGTCTGTAGGAGGTGGTCGCTGGGTCCCTACTTAACCTCTAAAATAGAATGGTATTCCTGAGCCATGCATCCTGTCCACCTCAGGTTTAGAAGTCATGTTTCAGCCACATGAAGCAGTTTCTTATTCTCGAACCTCAGCCCTGTAGCATGCAGGGTAGCTAACGAAGAGG
>NW_005344141.1:0-224 GCF_000412655.1 Myotis brandtii | reverse complement strand
TGTCCGCGGTCCCAGGACCTGGATCTGTGACCCTGCCCAGTGGGGGGCACCACGGGAGGCTATCTGCAGTCCAGGACCCAAATCTGTGACCCTGCCGGGTGCGGGTCAGTGCTTGAGGCTGTCCACGGGACCAAGACATGGATCTGTGACCCTGCCAGGCCGGGGGCAGCGCTTGAGGCTATGCACGGTCATGGGACTCGGATCCGTGACCCTTCACGGCGGGG
>NW_005344140.1:0-512 GCF_000412655.1 Myotis brandtii | reverse complement strand
CCCACAGGTTGAGAACCGCTGCTCTAGGTCCATCTATTCTGTCACAAAAGGTGAGATATCATTCTTTTTTACACACAAAAAATGGACTCAGACAGTTTATTACATAGTTCTTACAGCGTGCTTATGAATACTACAAATCAAAGGAATTAATCACGCTGCATTTGGAGAAAATAAAATACATTTAACTGCTTATTCGTATCCTTGAACTAATAAGGACACTAATAAAGAGCATTTTGTTAAGAGAGACGAATAGTTCTCATTCCTTTTTTTCCTTCATAGGAGGGTACTGATAGGCGAGTGTGTGTCTATGGATTTATAAAGCTCTAAATAACCTTACTCCTCTCATTTATTCAGCCCATTCTTTCCAAAGTGATGCATGCAGTTATAGGCTCATGGATCAAAATGCAATATGAAAAGATTTTTAAGTAGAATGTTTGTCATAAGCAAGAAATATTACTAAAGGGTCATGGTCCTCAAGTGTGAAAACTATGAATTGCTTAAATTCAAAATAT
>NW_005344139.1:0-228 GCF_000412655.1 Myotis brandtii | reverse complement strand
TCCTGCACACCCCCTACTGGGGACCGAGCCCGCAACCTGGGCCTGTGCCCTGCCTGAGAATCGAACTGTGACCTCCTGGCTCATGGGCCGACGCTCAACCACTGAGCCACACCGGGTGGGTGGGAGCGTTTAATCTGAGTCACAGGGAAGGTTCAGGGTGAATTAAGTGGTAGAAATATAATTTTTTTTTTAAAAGTGGGTGGTGGACGGAAAGGTGCTGGAGAAGGG
>NW_005344138.1:0-217 GCF_000412655.1 Myotis brandtii | reverse complement strand
TGAGGGAAGCCCGGGTCATAGGTGCCAGAGGGAAGCCGGTGCTGGCTCAGGGAAGGAAGGCCTACTCTTGCACGAATTTCATACATCGGGCCTCTAGTAGATACATAAAAATGCAAGATGATAATTAGTGTCCTGGAGCTATGCACACAGTGGAGTGGGAATATGGGGATGGTGCAGGACGCAGGAATGGTTTTGCAGAAGAAGGGGTGTTTGAATA
>NW_005344137.1:0-564 GCF_000412655.1 Myotis brandtii | reverse complement strand
CGCCCGCTGCCTTCAGGAGATGGAGCTGAGTGTGGAGGTAGCGTGCTGATTGCAGCAAGAGGTGAACTGACATGATACACAGATGCGCTGGCGAAAACACGAGAAGACGTGTACGGAAGCACTGGCTGGCAGCACAAGACGGGACAGCTCAGCTGAGACCCCCAGCGCGCTCCTCGGTGGGACACCAGCAGGCGCAACGGAAACCTCTCGCGTGCCTGTGTGAGCGACGTGTGGGCTGCATGAAGAGGAAAAAGCAAGGCACATGGTACACGTGTAAAATACCCTACCTTTTAATTCAGGAGAATGTGGGTATTTTTGCTTTATATTTTTTAAAATGGAAGAATTGACAAAAACGGTTTCTTCAAAGGAAGGGGGCACGGGTAGAAGCTAGACTTCACTAAGCATTCCTTGTTTTGCAGATACAAGTTTAGAATCATGGAAACGTGTTACACATAGATGTAGACATACACATGCATATAAAGTCAAGATAAAAAAATATCTAAAGCAAAAGCAACATTAAATGAAAATTCTGTTGCTGGTTTAACCGCACAAATATTTATTTCA
>NW_005344136.1:0-350 GCF_000412655.1 Myotis brandtii | reverse complement strand
GCCCAGTCGGGAGCGGTGGCGGTGTCCTCAGCCTGCAAATAAGGGCATGGAATTCACTCTCCCAACCCTATAATTTTCCAGGGTTAGCGCTTCCATCAGGGTTTGGAGCGGCTGATGACGACACTGTTCTCGGCCCTGCAGCCCCAGGGAGGGGACCAGGCCCGAGTCGGGCTCACGGAGTGGCTGGCTGCGGTCCTGCGTCCACTTGCCTTTTACCATCCAGGCCCCTTTGTGACAGGAGAAGGCTGAGGCGGGAGGAAGCCGCCGCAGGGACGCACCCGCCCTGCGCGCACATCACAGACACGCAGCATCGACAGACTAATTACAGCGGCGGGTGGAGCATGTCCGCC
>NW_005344135.1:0-220 GCF_000412655.1 Myotis brandtii | reverse complement strand
TATCTCTCTCTCCCTCTCCTTTCCTCTCTGAAATCCAAGAAAATATATTTTTAAAAAATTCCAGGTCCAGGATGAGCCTCCTAACCCGTAGTAAGTTCTGAAATTGAGGTGAATGAGGGGCTTGCAGTCTGAGACATGAAGACGGAAACAGGGACCCCCTGGGCACCCCCCAATGCCGCCCCCGCTCAGTTCCCATCAGGGCTTCCAGAACTCACCGTCC
>NW_005344134.1:0-211 GCF_000412655.1 Myotis brandtii | reverse complement strand
CAGCGGTCCCAGATTACGAGAGGGATGTCCGACTGCCGATTTAGGCCCGATCCACAGGGATTGGGCCTAAACCAGCAGTTGGATATCCCCCAAGGGATCCCAGATTGTAGAGGGTGCAAGCCAGGCTGAGGGACACTCATACCCCCATGCACAAATTTCATTCACTGGGCCACTAGTATTCTATCTAATAATAGACAAACATGGTAATTAA
>NW_005344133.1:0-296 GCF_000412655.1 Myotis brandtii | reverse complement strand
GTTAAGGAACTTGCCCAAGGTCACACAGCAACATATTCCAAGCTATATTTTGACTAAGTCAAGAAGTTGAGACATAAAAGGCCAGCACACTAGAATACACTGAATGTCAGGTGAGTGCTCTAGGCTCACAGATATAGAGGACAGACTGATGGTTGCCAGAGAGGAGGAAGTTTAGGGAACTAAGTGAAAAAGGTAAAGGAATTAAGAAGCACAAATTGGTGGTTACAAAATAGTCACAGGGATTTAAAGTACAGCTTAGGGAATAACATCTACACTAATAAAAGAGAAACATGGTA
>NW_005344132.1:0-603 GCF_000412655.1 Myotis brandtii | reverse complement strand
ACACCAGCCAGGGCCAATTAAAACATTTTTATTTTTTAAAGAAAAAAGAGCTGATTTTTTGAAAAACCGTGCTGCTGTGCTGTTTGGCTGAATTTACCCCTTGGACGTGTCTTATCTCTTGGCAAATAAAGGACCTCGTGTATTTGGGGACCTTTGGGGACGCCGAGAGCAAAGGGTCTGCTGAGTGGGTCTCTGACCAGAGCTGCTACGGAGCCCTTGGCCCTCGGCCGAGTGCCTCTCACTGATCTCATGCCCAAGGCTGACGGCAGACGTGTCTGAAATCCATTCGTCTCCTCTGTTATCTGCCCAGATGACAGGCCGGGCTGATGGCTCAGGCCTCTGAGGCCCAGGCAAGAGAGGAGGCCGGCCTGGCCAGCGTGGCTCAGTGGTTGAGCATCGACCTGTGAACCAGGAGGTCAGGGTTCGATTCCCGGTCAAGGACACACGCCCCAGGTTGTGGGCTCGATCCCCAGTAGGGGGTGTGCAGGAGGCAGCCGGTCTGTGATTCTCTCTCATCGTTGATGTTTCTTTCTCTCTCTGAATTCATAAAAAATATATTTTAAAAATAGAAAAGAAAAGAAACATCGATAGAAAAATCAGGGA
>NW_005344131.1:0-1387 GCF_000412655.1 Myotis brandtii | reverse complement strand
ACAGTGCCATCGGGGTTACTGAAGGTCTGGACTACGGTCTCTGATGGAACAAGATGGGCTACACTCTGTGTGATTGCAGCCTCTGCTTGTGTCTGCTGATCTTCAAAAGCGCCTAAAAGGTCCTCCCGCCCGTGCTGTTTATAACAGTTTATAACTATGGACCGGAGTGCTTGGGTCCATGAAACCCTCTGCTTTTGCTCTTCCGTGCGGACATCCCTCCGGACATTGGCCCACGGGATGTCTTCAGGCCACCAGGTGGGCTTGCAGCTTTCTTTGCCCCAGCCTGGTTTTCCCCGACCCGTGGCGTACTTGAGCATCTCTGGGATGAATGCCCGCAGCTGGGCCTGGGTCATTTGGTTCACAGAGACTGGCATCCCGTCGCTGGTGAGAGGCGGCAGCTCCGAGTTACCCTCCTGCAGCCCCGGGGCGCATTGGGCCAGGGCGGACTCCAGGTCCCCCAGGATCGCGCTCTGGTACTTACGCACCACGTGCTCCAGTGGTGCTGCCCCAAATACTTTAAAGACCGGTTTGGGTTGGGAGGGTGAGATGCAGAGCACAACAGCTTGCTGCCCCACTCGAGTAGTATACTCATCCAATGTGGCTCGAAGTTTGCGAAGCATGCGTGTTTGCTGTCTCTTCCGGATGGATGGATTCCGCTCAAACACGTGAGGCCGTTTCTGTTTCTGCCCTGTTGCCACAGCAGCGGTGGCAGCCATTCCCTCGGGCCCTGCAGCAGTTAGATGGGCTGTTACCTCGTCAGCGGCTGCGGAGCTGAGTATGTCGGAATCACCATAAGAGGGGTCCTCTGGAGACGGAGGCGAGTCTTCATCAGCATTCCACATACTGTGATCCGTGCAGGTGGCCACAGGGACCTGCTGTACTACTTGGGCCGCCGCGCGGGTTTGGGTGGTAACCATGTGTTCGGTTTGGGTCACTCCGTGCTCTTCCCTGTAGATCTACTCCGAGCGGCTGCGCTGCTGTGAGTGTAAAGCCGTGGAGACTCCAAAGATAAACCTTTTAATAAACAAATTATATGCCTGGGGCATGACGAGCCACCCACCCACCATAATCTGCTCAGATAGGGATTTAGGATCAAATTACCCTTTAAGTTACTTTTAGTTAGATTTATTATAGAGCCCCTTTTTTATCCACCAAGTGGATAAAATGGTATGCCTCCTTAGGGAAAATCTAGGTGGATTTAGCAAAGCAAAATCTACCACAATCAATTATACATATCTATGTGGTTAATCTGTTTTTAATTGAGCTCCATTGCTGTCATATATTTAATTTAAAAATGAGAATAGGTACAAACACCATGATTGTTTACAACACAAATATTATGCAGCTTGGAGTTTTAGAAGATCCACTGGCAAGACTTAAAGCTAAA
>NW_005344130.1:0-1307 GCF_000412655.1 Myotis brandtii | reverse complement strand
AGTCTGCTCTTCTGAGTGGGGAGGAGGAAAATGAGGAGTTTCCATTTAGACAAACTGAGTTTTCGGTGTTGGCAGGGCATTTGATTACAGATGTCAGCAGGCTACAGGAAATGTGAAACTAAGTTTAGGAACAGATTTGGGATGGAAGATAGATTTGGCAGTCATTCGCTGAGAGATACAAGTCAAAGTCATAAGCATGCCCCAGAGATAGGCTCTGAGCTTGCCCTGGGGTCTACCTGCTCTGTTTTGCTGTGTGGATATCTTTATGCACCTCAACCATCAGGAATTAAAAGAAAAATTGATTGATCCATGAGCTCATCTTATTGGTCTGACTAGCCCACCAACTGCTTATGTGATTTTGTGCAACTCACTTAACCACTCTGAGCCTCTGTAAAATGAAGTCTCTTCCAGCTCTGAAATTCTAGACAAGTGAGGGCCTGCACTACAGCATTTGCAGTGAGAAGGAAAAAGAAGATGAATGCAAGTTACTGCAGAGACAATTGACTGTCAAAATGTGAGAGAGAAGCAACAGAAGATGGAGAGAACTTTTCTAATGTAAGGTTTAGGAGAATCAGCACCATTAACCAAGGTAAAAAGGTGGGAGTGACAAAGATTTTTGGAAGAATGATAATGAACTTTTTTTGGATATAAAGAATTTGGGTGTAGTCCACATGGTATTTCTTGGGTGTTGGTATGTAAATTGCTGGACTAGAAATATACACAGAACATAGATTGGAAGGTAAGAGGGTGGAGTCAAGTGACATTAAATAACCTATGAGATCTCTTCTGTTTCTCTGCCTCTCTGACTATAGTCTCCATAGCAACGTGACTCACGGTCCACGCTGGATTACCTCACAGTGGATCAGCTGGTTTTCCCCTGTCAGACAAAGGACAAAGCATCCTCAATATTTTATGAATCAGTGGCAATGCAGTTCAGGGTATTTCAGATATTTTTTCATACCTTAGTTTATTGCTTCTTCCCTTTCTCTTTATACTCCTTTCTAATAATCCCCACCTTTACACATATAGACCTCATTCCCCTTAATTTTTCTCTTTCTACGTACTTGTCCCTTCAGTAGGCAGCTCTTTACAATTTAATTAATCTTTTCCCCCCATTGCTTCCCAGTCTCATTCATACCCTTTGTTATGCCCCATGAAAAGCCTCCTGCCTCCTTAATTACCAACCAACCATAATTCCTCCCTTTGATCTCTTGCATCCTTATACTACCTTGAGTCCTTATCATCATCATTAATAGCTAATTTGACCTAGGCCTTGAATTCTACATGCATTAGCTGAGTGCATTAGC
>NW_005344129.1:0-214 GCF_000412655.1 Myotis brandtii | reverse complement strand
ATTTATTTATTTATTTATTTTTAGAGAGAGAGTGGAAGAGAGAGGGAAACACAGAAACAGCGAAGGGAGAGAAACACATTGATTGGTTGCCTCCTGCACGCGCTCCAACCAGGGCCTGGGCTGGGGAGGAACCAGCAACTGAGGTACGTACATACGTACGTACGTACGTGACCGTGACCGTGACCGAAATCGAACCTGGGTCCCTTTGGTCCGC
>NW_005344128.1:0-212 GCF_000412655.1 Myotis brandtii | reverse complement strand
GGGATTGAGCCCGAAATCCGGGCATGTGCCCTTGACCAGAATGAAACCCAAGACCCTTCGGTCCGCAGACCGACTCTCTATCCACTGAGCCAAACTGTCCAGGGCTACAGGAAAGAGTTTTTATCTGTTTGTTCAAGGCCTTATTCCTGAATTCAAAAAGTACTTCGCATATAGGGGGGCTTAATACAAAGTGATGGGAGAAAGGAGTCAGG
>NW_005344127.1:0-325 GCF_000412655.1 Myotis brandtii | reverse complement strand
GGGGTGCGTGGGGGTTTGGAGAATGCGGGGTGCCAGGAATTCTGGGTGCAGGGCTCATGTCCTGGGAACCCGGAGGGGCGCGGGGGAATTTCGTGTGCTGGGGCCAGACATCCCAGGAGTCTGGGGCGGGAGGTCTGAGTCCATGCAGCAAGAACAGAGGCGAGCAGATCCCTTGGGGGTGGGGGTGGGGATGAGAGGGTGCAATTCACCAGAGGGATCCTCCTAAAGGCTGAGGGAGCAGCTGGCCGCAGCGCCCCGCTTCTACTATCTGAGCTCAGCTGGGGTTTAGGGCTGGGTGACTGTTCCTCCTTCCCCCGTATTGTCG
>NW_005344126.1:0-201 GCF_000412655.1 Myotis brandtii | reverse complement strand
ATTCAAACTTAGCTAAAATATATACTCCTTCAGAAAACACCCAAACATTAATTTCATATGCATAATTTAGGCTTTAGTGAACTACTTTATTTTATCTTATTGACCAATCCTTCTTTTGGGGAGATATTTATGATTTGACAGAGTGGAACAAACTCAGATGCAACTCCAATTACAGGTATAGTGGTAATCGATAATAGGAAA
>NW_005344125.1:0-758 GCF_000412655.1 Myotis brandtii | reverse complement strand
CAGTCCCTCCCCAGCCCTGATCATCCCCCATCAGAACTGGGCATGACGGGCCAGGCATGTCCTGGACAAATCCTTGCACCAGGTCGGTTTCAGCCTGATCCCCGCAAGCCAGGCCAAGGGACTCCCCCACCAGTGCATGAATCCATGCACCGGGCCTCTATGAGTATATAAGTATCATTCATAAGTTGAGTCATGTAGTTTCATGTAATTATTTCTTTTTCTTGTACTCTTTTATTTTTCTCTTCAGTCAGTAATAATCTAGTCTTCATTTTTCTCATCTTTCCCAGAATCATAAGTATCCCCTTAATAAATTCAAACACATCAGGTATTTTATGTGTTTCAATTTCTTAAACACAACCTAACTGAAGCCATCTCTTCTGCTCATATATGGGCTACTTACACTCTGCAGCGGTTCTCAACCTGTGGATTATTTCTCTCTTTTTTTTATCCCCTTTCTTCTATTTTCCATTTCTTTGTCTTCCTGCACTAATTTCAAAATATTGCTTCAATTATATTTTACTGACCTTCTACTGAATTTTCATTCCAGCTGTCATAATTTTTAACTTTCAAGAGCTCTTTATTTATCTGAATGGACCTCTCTCTCTCTTTTTTATTTTTGTTCTTGTTTCATGAATGCAATCTTCTCTTATTTTTCTCTCTTAAAATTTAATGTTAGGATTTTTGTTTGTTTTTAAGATTTTCTTAAAAGTATATAGGAAATGTAATGTTGTAAGGTAGAAATGACATTAATATATTTA
>NW_005344124.1:0-203 GCF_000412655.1 Myotis brandtii | reverse complement strand
TTCCTTCCTCTTGAATTTTTTGAAATAATCTGAGGAGGGTAGGCTTTAGTTCTTCTTTGAATGTTTGGTAAAACTCCCCGGTGAAGCCATCCAGTCCAGGGCTTTTGTTTGCTAGAAGTTTTTTGTTTTTTTGTTTTTTTTTAAATTACTGCTGCAATTTCATTGGTAGTTATCAGCCTATTCAGATTTTTTATTCTTCCTGA
>NW_005344123.1:0-2114 GCF_000412655.1 Myotis brandtii | reverse complement strand
TTAATTCATTTGACTTAATTATATATATGGCAGCCAGAAGGCAAATACAGATAGCTAGAGAAATCATGTGAAACGGCAACTACATGAGCATTGGGATACTGATCATATTTCTTTGGTTTGCTTATTATGACAGAGAAAGGCATTTGAAGAAGAAAGAGCCAGCTGGTTAAAGCAACAGTTCTTAAATATGACTACTTTTGACCACCAGAATTCAGAAAATGTGAGACTTTTCAGTGCCTTCTCAGGAAGTGAGTATTTCATAAGCTCTTTAATCTGAAAATGCATGTAAAAAATACTGTAAATTATTAATATAAAACTTTGGAGAGCACCAGTAAGAGCTTCCTAACTAAAACTAAGAAATCAACTTTAATACTTTATTTACTGAGTCAAATGGGAATGACAGGAGGGCTGTGCATTCCAAAGACAACTTTTGTGTATAATAATGTCAAGTTTTTGAAAATTTACTACAAACAAATATTTTTAAAACAATCCTTTTAAATGTTTGTGACAAAGATTATGGGATGAGCTAGAACTAGACTCTCATTCTGTCTCACACTTTACTCAGAACTACAAATAATTCATCATAGTTAACCACCTTCACTATATTGCCTTTTTTTGCCCCACAGGTTCTGACCGGGACAATCTTATAGTGCACTCAAGGCCACGACAGAAGCCCTGCAGGGTGTCTAATGGGTCTCCAGTTTGTACCTCTAAACTCACAAAATCTCTTCCTGCTTCTCCTTCAACTACAGACTTTTGCCAGACGCGTTCCTGTGTATCTGAACATAGGTATTGGTCTATAGGTCATCTCCTCACATATTCATAACATTGCTAGAGTTGCATTGCTGAGGAAAAGTTGGCATGTTTGTAGTATTAGCAACAGTAGAGGCTTTGGAGAGGAATTCAGTAGATGGATTCATTCATTATGCAAATATTTATTGAGTATCCATTATCTATAGGCAACTATTAGGCAGCAGGAATACAGTTGTGAACAAGGCATATACAGTCCCTGACTTCTGGAGCTAAATGATATAATGTGACTCTTTTTATTTCACATCTAAAATACAATTTAAAATTTAAATACAGTTTATGTATAGGAATCACAATATTTTAAGTACTTAATTTTATTAACTAGAAGGATATTATTTGATAGTTTTTGTAGAGCACATATTTAGAGTTCCTTTTCTATGCCCGTTCCATTGGTGTTGAAGGGCAGAGCACTGCTCATCCTCATCCTGCCTGGTAAAGAGGATCAGTACCCAGGATGATGGGGTCGAACAGCTGTCCCCCATCCCAGGAAACCCACATATTGCTATTAACTGCTGCATTTTGGGATAGCCCTCTGTCTAAGGTTGTTAAATTCATTTTCTGAGCTATAATACCAATTCTTTAGCTCGCAACCTATTCCAAGATTAGCTTTCAACTTAAGCAGCTTGCTAGACCATTGCTAGTGCTGCAGAGGAGCAGAAAGGAGCTGCGGGCTGTGTGGGAAAGTGTGCCGGCGATCGCTGTCCTCTGGAAGGAGGAGACAGTGGCCCAGGGCCTGCCAGTCTGGCAGGCGCCTTAAGAAGCCCGCAGCCCCGCAGCACACTGGCCTGTGGTAGTGAGAGGTTTGCATGGAGCGAAGTGCTGAAGAAGGCAGTAGCCCTTGAAACAAGAATGTTAAATAGATGAATTTTAAAACAAAAAAATGAAGCATTTAAAAGGACAAAACACTCTAACTTAAAGTCAACTTTTGAAAAGATTAGGACTCTAAGTAAATATTTGGGCAAAGAAGAGCTGAGGGTCCTCCCGGCAAGTGTAGCGACCCTGAGGTGAGGACACTAGTGTGTTTGTGGATGTGAGTGTAGTTAGCAAACAAGACCAGGAGGTGGAGGGGAGGGGTCATATCCTTTAAGGCCCTGGGTGAGTAGATTGGGATTAAAATGTTACTATGTATAAGTTCAAATATATATATTAACTAGAGGCCCGGTGCATTTGTGCATTTAGTGGAGGGGGGTGGGGGGAGGCGCCCTCAGCCTGGCCTGCACCCTTTCAGACAGGGCATATGTCTGGGTTGCAGACTTGATCCCCAGTTGGGAGCGTGCAGGAAGCAGCTGATCAATGATTCTCTC
>NW_005344122.1:0-1078 GCF_000412655.1 Myotis brandtii | reverse complement strand
TTTTTTTTTTTTACTTTTGTGATCTAAGCTTTTGATCCCTTGGTTGTGGCTCTGTTTTGTCACCTTCTTTCCTGGAGGGCTGTCGGTCTGGGCAGGAGGACATAGCCATTCCCCTTGACTCAGCACATGGCCAACAGGGCCCCACCTCCTCCCAGTGGAGTGCCTTCCTAGGGCGCCTCTAGGGGACCCACCTGACCACCTTCTGATTGTTTGTGTGTTGAAGTATTGCTGGCACAGCAAATCCAGAACACTCTCTCCCCTTCACCCCCACTTTGTGATATTAATAAATCAATTTCATCTCTCTCTGGGTCCTGAGACCTTGGGCTCAATCCCAGCCTGACTAGCAAGTGGACGACCATTCTGGAGCTTGGTTGTGTCGGAATGGAACTCAATCTCATTTCTGGGTTGCTGCTGCCATGCTAAAAATGGGCTGTGGAGAGGGTCCCAGAGAAAGGAGACCAGAAGTCCACCCAAACCTGTTGCTGAACAGCCTCGTGGAGGACGGGGCAGTGACAGAAGGACATGTTGCATGTCTGTCTGGTCCCTGGAAAGGAAGGATTTGACTGGCAAATCCAGCTCTAGGAAGAGATTTCCCTGCTCTCCTGCCAGAGGGTTTTCTGTGGAACTCTGGGGGGAGCGGATGGGGTGGGCTGGGCAGGGGCCCGCAGCCCAGAGCTCCACCCCGCTTCACAGCCAGCTTCCCCCTGATTTTAATTTGCACCGCCTCGTCTGAGCCTTTTGTAGTTATTCATTTAATAGCAGAGAATTCCTTATTCTTTCTCTTTTTTTTTCTTAAATACTCCTAGAGTTGAGGTGGTAAATAAATGCACACTCAACGTTATGAAACTGAGTTTTTTACTCCTCCTCCATTTTCACTTTAATAGTGTAACATATTTATTATATTTATATCTTAAATGTGAAAAGCAAGGGCATGATGCACTTTTAAAACTACACTTCCACTTATTGGGTCTCCACTTAAGCTTGGATGGTGAAGATACTAGGTACACCTGCCACATGACATCTCTGTTCATGGCAGACACCGTCATGGAGCATGGCACTTTCTCACGGAGTTCATGGG
>NW_005344121.1:0-218 GCF_000412655.1 Myotis brandtii | reverse complement strand
CTGCCATCGCCAGAGAGAACAAGAGAATAAACTGCCTTTCCCCACTAGCCCAATTTAAGCAAACCACCAGGCTATTCAGAAGTCCAACTAATAGAAAATTCCTATTTTTTCTAAAATGAAGTACTTGTTCCTACATCCCTCCCCAAACCCTGCAGTTTTGCACTGTGATGCTTGCTGAAGACAGGCGGAAAGAGCTGCTCCCGGGTGGCAGGTGTGGA
>NW_005344120.1:0-317 GCF_000412655.1 Myotis brandtii | reverse complement strand
ACACCCTTGACTTTGCTTGTCTCCCTTACCTCCAGGAAGCCACCTCTCTGCCCTTCAGTACTAGGGGCCTGGGTCACCAGGTGTGACTCTGTTGTGGTCTCAGCAGCCCACGGCCAGCCAGCTGCTCTCCAGGTCACCCCCAGGGGTGTCCGAGTTTGGGGATAGATGAACTTGAAGGGTTAGGTGGTGGCAAGGACCATGGGCCTCTGAGGTTGTTGGGGCTGGGAGAACCCGCCCTCCCTGGATCCCCGCTGTCTCCCTCACCCGCCCAGGGATCTCCGCAGCATGTGGCCAGCCTCAGGGGTCCTTGCACAGCA
>NW_005344119.1:0-586 GCF_000412655.1 Myotis brandtii | reverse complement strand
CTTCTTCTTCATAAGAACAGAAGGAGGAAGACTTGCTCCCATTTTACAGATGTGGTTGATTACCCAGCGAAAATAAGTAAGGTGGTTCAAAGGTGGGGTGGCCAGTGAGTGCCAGGGCCAAGACTCTAGCACAGATATTCTGGGGGCAAGGGCACACCATTAAGTATTCTGCTAGTAATGACATTATTCAATTTTCCAGTCAAGAACACTAAAGAAAGTGTGTTTTTGACACACTAAAAAGGTCCTATCAATAAATGGTGGCACTGTAAGAAATTAGGGGGCCAGTCACATAGGTGACAAAACATCTATTAACTACTGTTCTGTGTCTGCTGATAAATGATCCTTCAAAATGTATGAATAATACAGGGACAGAAATTGCATGTCATATGGTCAAGGAGCTAAATATATCAAACTTTTAAAAAATGATACAATTGAGCCTGGCTGGTGTGGCTCAGTTGGTTGAGCATCATCACGTGCACCAGGAGGTTTCAGGTTCGCTTTCTGGTCAGGGCATATGACAGGGACCCAGGCTCAACCCCCAGTAAGGGACATGCAGGAGGCAGCCAATGGATGCTTTTCTGTCATT
>NW_005344118.1:0-419 GCF_000412655.1 Myotis brandtii | reverse complement strand
ATTTTTATATTATTTTATTTCATGGTTTGTTTTTCTGATTTCAGATCATTTGTTTATAAAAATACTATCTGATACCTTTTTCCGAAGATACGTTCAGAGTGTGCATTGCATTGTATAGCACAGGCTCAGGAGTAACACTGCCTACACTCACACTCTAGCTCTGTGGACATTGGTTGGGCAAGTTATTTAACCTCACTCTTCCTCAGGTTTCTTATCTGTAAAGTGGGGATAATATCAGTACTTACTTCATGGAATAGTTAGGATTAAAAGAGTTAAGATATAAAATGCCTGGAACATAGTGGGGGGGGTGTGTTTGTGTGCGCGCGCATGTGGGGGGTGTGTGTTTGTGCGCGCACGCACATACTATCATTAGTGACTGTCATTGTCATCTTCATTACCATTTTCCCTGATCCTTTTTC
>NW_005344117.1:0-385 GCF_000412655.1 Myotis brandtii | reverse complement strand
GCTGGGATGCAGAATGTGGCGAAAAGCCTGCATGCAGTCAACTCTAGAATAATGAGACTCCGAATTCTAAGACAGTGAAATCCACAAATTGGGGAGCGGAAAATCCCGCAGCGCCCACTCTGTAGCAGAGCTCCTCCCCCTCGGGGTGCTGCTTGTGAGGGGTATCTGGAGGGATTAGGCTAGAAGGTCCCGAGCCATGCAGCGTTCACCACTGTTTCCGCCTTGTTCTTAGGAAAATATCTGTTTGCTTTTGAAAAGTCAGGTTTTTTTTCAACTTCGGTGAACACGACACTACTCATTAGGAACTGACTCTTCTGGTGCAGTGGGGGCAAGAGAGAGAGAGAAACGCCGATCCCACACATGCCCGACCAGGGACTGAGCCCAC
>NW_005344116.1:0-492 GCF_000412655.1 Myotis brandtii | reverse complement strand
CCAGGACAAGCACTTGTGCGACGGTTTGAGCTGTGAATGGAACTGGCTGCTTTTCCCCAAGAACACCACACTCTCCAGAAAGAATGACTGCAGACAATCCAGCTATTCTGACCTGGGTATTCGGCAGATGGCCTCTTAAAAATGAGCGAAGAGGGGCCGGCCACTGCTAGGAAAATCACTGCTGGGAGGTCCTGCCAGGGGGAGCATTTGAGCTTTCAAGTGAAAATTAGAATTTTGCCATCTCCAGCATCATACATTTAGAAGCTTTTTAATACTTAAAACCCTTTCTAACAAGACCAGTGGCAGCATGAATGGATGTGATGTTTAAACACTGTGTTATAAAACACGTCAGCTTGTAGTTGGTCTGCATGACCAAGCGAACCTGTAAATCCGAGTGACCGATGCAAGGTGTTACCAAGTCTTGCCTGTCTGAACAGTCCGTCCGAAATTCGAGTGAGCCCAATGGACTTTTAACGTGACAAAATGTCAACA
>NW_005344115.1:0-597 GCF_000412655.1 Myotis brandtii | reverse complement strand
CAGTCCACACTGCAGGCCCACAGAACATACTGCTGTTTGGCCACTGGGTTGTTACTTGGTCAAAGCTGACAGGCTCTCTGAGGTCCCTGGGGGCTGATCAGAGACCACACCGCTTCCCAGGGAAGGTGAGCCCGAGCTGCTCGAGGCTCCCTGGCCCCTGGAGCAGGAGGTGGCTGCCACTGCTGTGCGTTAGAAATCGCGGTTTCCATTGCAATTTCAGATGGAAAAGGCAGCACCATCTTAACAAAGGAGCGGTGACGTGACTGAACAGGTTTAGAGTCAGCTCTCCAGGCAGTGCCCTCACCCCACCTGCACCTTCACTGCCCCTTAGGAAGCCCCACTCAGCAAGCCTTGGGCTCGGGGTGCCCCTGCTGTGGGACGGGGGCCCCTGCTTTACTCCTGGGAAATTTGAGGACCAGCAAGACTCAGTGCAGGGCCTAAGCCCCAGGAGGCAGTGACTGGGGAGAGGCGGGAAACTTGGATCCTGGGTCCCAGTGTGGCACTGCTCGGGCTAAGACACAAGATGAAAGAACATGGCAACAATACTGGAACATTTAAGGATTTGCTTCACCTGCTTCCTATATCTGACTTGTAAGG
>NW_005344114.1:0-284 GCF_000412655.1 Myotis brandtii | reverse complement strand
CACTGGGCTAGAGGCTCGTCAGGAAACAGGTGAACTCCAGTCATGGCTCAGGCGGAGTCCTGTGCGGGTAGAAATAGATGCCTGTGGCCTGGCACGCAGGCCTCGACGCCCCTATTGCTGAGCCGGTGGTTTACTGGGAAGTGAGGTGGGGGTTGACCTAGAAACCCCCCGAGCCTGGCTCTCTTTTTATTAAAACCAACAGCCTGCTGGTTCTGCTGGGGCCATGAAAGCAGTAAGCAACGTGCAAATGCACAGCAGAGTCACGAGGCATCTTAACTAACATG
>NW_005344113.1:0-343 GCF_000412655.1 Myotis brandtii | reverse complement strand
AGGTTCCAAAGTAGGTTAAAGTTGTGAGTACATGAAATACAGAATTTCATCAGTTATTATTTTTATTTAATAATTATTATATTATTTAGCAAACAACAATAACTTTACTTTTGCCCAACCCTATATTATACTTAGTACCTAAAAACTAGTAAAGCTAGAAACCCCGCACCCCAAATTATAAAATCTTCAAATTAAATTAGGAATATTTTTATAAGGTAACTAACAGAATTGTATTTCTAACTTTTTTTTGCTGAATTCAATATATTCAGACCTTTCCTCCCTGTGAATTTTAGAACAATTGTCTCTGATCAAATGAGAGCTTTCAGCCACTGTTCCTACCTGT
>NW_005344112.1:0-880 GCF_000412655.1 Myotis brandtii | reverse complement strand
TTTAAAATGATGTATTTGTGTTTGTAGAAATGCAGGTGATATCTATACAACAAATTATGTTGGGTTTATAAGATAGGTGAGGAAGGGAAATTTATGATGTTTATTAATCTGCGTCGTCGATGACTAAAAAGAAAGTAGGCAAAAATATGAGCATTATGTTTAAAACTTAATGAGTACCTCAAATGACTTATTCCCTATATCTCCACAATGACCTATAAGATAGAGATGTTTTAAAGGCCGGGAACAAAGCCTGAGCCCAGTTTTCCAGGGACATCCATAATGAAAAGTGGTGGAACCAAGATTTCTCCTCATCTGGAACTCCAGGGTTATGTACTTTAATATAGGCTCTGCTACAGCCCTGCCGTTTGCTAAGGCAGGCTGAGGACACTCAATGTCTGACAGTTTGTGCTGTATTGGTGGTGATACAAGCTACCATTCTTAAGTGTTTAATATGAGCTGGCCACTGCATTAAGCACTTTACATGCATTTTAAAAATACCCCCAATGTAGTTAATGCTTCAAGGCAGATATTATCAATATTTATAGATGAGGAAATGAAGACACAAAGAAATGAAAAACCCTGGTCAAATCACACTACTAGTGTGGGGTAGATAGAGGTGGGATTGGACTCTGGACCAGTTAAATATCAAATCATCCTTATTTGATCACGGCTATCACTAGAATTTTACATCATGAAAGTGAGTTAGACTCATGACCAACTGCAGAACATGACCACTTTGAAAATTTGCCTTCTTCCTTTCTTTTCAGAGAACACTTACATGTGAACTTTATATATAATCTGTGGTGTGTGGAGTTTCTGTTTATATCCCCATCCCACTCAACATGATTTCTGCAGTGGGTCTATCTTTCATCCTAAGTAA
>NW_005344111.1:0-619 GCF_000412655.1 Myotis brandtii | reverse complement strand
GATACATTGTCCAAGATCACAACCAGTAAGTAGTGGATTTAGGATTTGAACATGGGCAGTCTTATTTAGGAGTTCCTTATTCAGCCATGTCTTTATTAGTCTATAATATTTAGATTTGTCTTCAATGGTGGCAAAAATATATTTTACATATTGATAAAAATTTGGGTATAGAAATGTGAAAGTATCAAACTCAGTTATTTAATTTTTCAGATTCAATAGTATGTCTTAGAAGCCTATCAGGAAGGTGGGAAGTTTAGGACAAACTGAAGTTTCCAGTACCATAGCACATTTCAGTAACAGGAATAAGAGGGTTAGAGAATTTTTCAGGTCAAATTTAGATGCTTTGAAGTAACGTGCTTAGGTGAATATTTCAAATCGACAATCATCCTAGATCATAAAATGCAACATTTCTTTTTTATACTCTCATAACCTCTGTTTGTTGCATGTGCATTGGTATGGTATTCATGTACTCTGTTCTACTAAACAAGAGTGTAAGCCCTTCAAGGACGGGGACCAAAAATGTTCTTTTGAGTGTTACACAACTTATTATCACTCTGTATGAAGTATCTATCTCTTGTGAATACAATAACTTTATTTATTTATTTTTATATTAAATTTA
>NW_005344110.1:0-1040 GCF_000412655.1 Myotis brandtii | reverse complement strand
AAAAAAATTACATGAAGGCACAATTCCAATTACATAAACCCCATGGAGCATCAACTCCTCCTTACATTGTTTGTGGGTTATTGCCCCACCCCCACTCCCAACAGAAATTATACTGTGTTCAGCCAGAATACAATGAGATGAGACAGGAAGCATGAATGAAGAAGAATGAACCCCAAACAAGGTTTTCTTGGGAACTTGATGATTGAATATACTCTCATGCTCCTCAGTTTTAAGTTTCTCAACTATAAAATGAAAGTATATTAATGCATCTCTCCAAACGCTTCTATCATGAGATCACCCAACTCAAGAAGACTCAAAGTCTCCAGCATGTCCTCAGTTTCCTGGCCAATTTACTCAGTGTATAATATGAATATGGATGCTTTTTTTTCAGACCTGTTAGTCAGATTAGGGATTGGACCTCCAGAACATATAATAAGTTTACTTTTAACTATAGGGGACTTGGTCCAACTCTCTTTTTAAGAAAGGCATAAAAGCTTCTCCATATTCTTGGTTATAATTATGTTAATCCCCTTTCCAAAGTGGGCCTTTCTCCTCAATGGCTCCTGATGAAGACATGTTATATTTGGGTAACAGTGAGTCATTATATTTGGCTCATTTCTCTTGGCTGTTTCTTCTTCAGTAGAACCATGCTGGAAAGTGCATGAAAAAAGTGGGTTTTAAATTCACCCTGATTCTGCACAGTCTTTTCCTCTGCACAAGATATAAATAATTCTTTCCTTTTAGGGTTGTTGTAATGATCAAATAAATATGATTTTACATCTTTGAGCAGCCATTTTCATCCTTGACAATATGCTGAGCCCTATTCAAATCCTTTTACATCTATCATCTGATCCAAATCCCCCAACAACCCTATGAAAGAGACTATGATTACCCTCCTTTCCAGATGTAGGACGCTTGGCCCACCATTATTATGAAAGGGGTCAGAAAAAGACCCCTGATACCAGAGCCAATGTACGTCATTGTACGTAGTAGGTGGCAATCCCCTGGCAGGGAAACCCAGATCAGTAAAGACAGCAGGT
>NW_005344109.1:0-302 GCF_000412655.1 Myotis brandtii | reverse complement strand
CACTGCTGCTGCTCCCACGCACTGATGGTGCCAGCCCTGCTCACACCGCTGACAGCACAGAGCAATTGGGGCCAGCGCCAGCAGCAGGTGCGAGCAGGGCTGTCGCCAGCAGTGGGTGCGACAGGCAGCTGCCAGCCCCTATCGCCCCTCAGGAGCAGGGGGAGGTGGAGAAGCCCTGAGGGGCGATGGGAGCTGGCAGCCATCACTCAAACCTGCTGACGGCGCCGAGTGATCGGGGCCGGCACTGGGCACCGGGAGCGGGTGCGAGCGCCGGGTGGGACCGTCGTGCACAGGAGCAAAGA
>NW_005344108.1:0-597 GCF_000412655.1 Myotis brandtii | reverse complement strand
TTAGCTCAAGAGCCCTTGCCATTCATGTGGCACTATCCAGAGTGATGCTAAAGAGCATAGCTCAGGTCAGAAGGTCTAAGTTCAAATCCTTGCTTCCCACATTCTAGTTGGGTGACCTTGATAAGTTGTTGACTTTTCTGTACACAATTCCCGTGTGTGCTAAAGCTGGCTTGTCCCTGTCAAGACAGGGCTTGTCCCAGTCAAGCTGGGTGTTTTTAACCTCTTTCCAGTTCTGTGTTCACTGATATCATGTTGGTGTCTTGGTTGTGGTGGGAGTATTTACAATAGGGAAATTGGCAAATTGGTGCTCCCTTCCACCAATCTATACATATAAAAGCCTAAGCGACCGAACAACTGGAACAACCAGAATGACTGGTCGACCAGTCTCTATGATGCACACTGACCATCAGGAGGCAGGCGCTCAATGCAGAAGCTGCCCCCTGGTGGTCAGTGCGCTCCCACAGCCAACCTCTCGTGGCCCCCAGCTGGCACCCCCCATCGGCCCCAATGGGGAGGCCAGCTGCCAACTTCCCATGGCCCCTTCCTCCCCCACTTGCTGTCCAACCTCCTGGTGTCCCTCCTCCCAACTGGCTGGCC
>NW_005344107.1:0-205 GCF_000412655.1 Myotis brandtii | reverse complement strand
CACTCAGGGTCACTGAACCAGGCTGAGCTGGCGCGGCCCATAAGGCGCCCAGGGCTGAGTATGCCATGGCCGTGCCGGCTCGCCACAGAGGTACATCTGTGGCCGCCAGGGAGCCCCTCTGCCCACCCCAGCCTGCCCCACACTCCACCCTTGTCCCCCGGCAACCACCTCCACCCAGTCAGGAAACCCCCCGTTTTGGTCTTCC
>NW_005344106.1:0-688 GCF_000412655.1 Myotis brandtii | reverse complement strand
AAAAAAAAGGAATTCCTAAAAACATACAAGACCGAATCATAAAGAAGAACTGAACAGACCAATTCCTAGTGAGGAGACTGTATAAGTCATCAAAAATCTCCCAACAAACAAACGCCCAGGACCAGATTGCTTCACTGGTGAATTTCATCCAACTTTTAAAAAATAATATCAATCCTTCTTAAAACCTCCCAAAATATTTTAAAGGAGGGGACATTTGCAAACCCACTTCACCGTCTTACCCTGACATAAAAACCGGATAAGGACACTATGAAAAAAAAAATTATAGGCTAATATCCCTGATAAACACAGATGCAAAAATCCTCAAAAAATATTTGCAAACTAAATTCAACAATTCATGGAAAAGGATCAATCTAAATTCCAAATGGGAAAGGATGGGGTCATGCCCATTCTGACACATTTGGGAAGCACTGGGAAATATTAACTGTGAAACAATGTCAGATTCAGGACCCAGAGATTTCTATCTCCCCATTGCTGCTTCTTTCCATACTCCATCCAGATCCGCTATTGAGTCCGAGACCAGCTCTGAGCTTTGGGTAGCAATTTGTAGGACGAACGAGCAACCACACAAAATCTGACTCCACGTTCCAAACACCTTGTCCTTTGCGCATCCGATCCCCCCATAACACAATCTCTCTCTTCATCCAGTTTGAAAGCGTGGTTTCCATTC
>NW_005344105.1:0-419 GCF_000412655.1 Myotis brandtii | reverse complement strand
GTCCGTCACTAAAGTTTGATTACTACTTTTTCTGGCACGCCAGTACCTTAGAATTGTCATTCCATGTGGTAGAAAATTTAAGATGTATATGAAAATTATTCAATTACCAAAATTTGCAGATTTGATATCGTCAGGAATTGGTATTTTATATTTATTAAGGCCTAGCAGATTTGCTTTATCAAAAACCCCAGCCTGCAGAAATAAGCCCTATCCTTGTGGATTAGCAACCTTGGAAGCTGATCAGTTACAAGAATGCTAACCGGAGACTGGGCTGCTAACATAAAGGGCTGCTTTCACCAAAGTCACTTGGGAACCTTAACAATTGGAAGACAAAAAGAAACCAGAACCCTGACAAGCAAAAAAATTCATGTTGTTATAGTCTCATCTTTTGTGGTCACAGTATAGTGATGCCAGACCTG
>NW_005344104.1:0-245 GCF_000412655.1 Myotis brandtii | reverse complement strand
TCAGTGTGCTCTCACAGCGGGAGCGCTGCTCAGCTGAGAACCATCCTGGCAGCCCACCAGCCTGGCGGCAGCCACTCACTCCCTCAGTAGTCCTGCAGGTCTAATCTCTGGAGAACGGGCCAGGCACTGATGGACTAGTGCCACCAGCACAATCCCGATAGTGCCACTGGCCTCCTGGAAGTCGGCCTCCAGCACTGCAGCCCCTTCCTCTCCCTAGACCAGTGATGGCGAACCTTTTGAGCTCG
>NW_005344103.1:0-306 GCF_000412655.1 Myotis brandtii | reverse complement strand
GAATATTTTCCCCCCAAATGTTAGTGTTTCGTCCAAGCGTGGGGAATACTGACTAGAGGACAGTATGATGTAACGCCTGTGCTCGGGGTGTCCTCTGACTTTGGATACAGCTGTTAGCAGCAGGCTTGGGGCGCCCTCACGCACGGCGGCGCATACTTTGGATTCTTTGGTGACAAACGTGGACCCAGTTAGCTTTAGGATTTCTCTGAAACACGGGCTGTGGACACGGCCGATGAAAGCTCTGCCGGGATCCCCTCCAGCCGCTGGCACTGTGCTTCATGGCCTTGGCCTTGCCTGTCTCCCAAG
>NW_005344102.1:0-1638 GCF_000412655.1 Myotis brandtii | reverse complement strand
GGAATGCAAAAAAAAAAAAAAAAAAATCAGCACTTCCAAGCCACCCAAGGAGCAGACTTAGAGGCTGCTCTGAACCCCAAGAAGAAACTGTTCTGAGTGCAGGGGTGGTGCCCCAGGCCAGGCAGCACCTCGAGAGCTGTGGGATCTTAGGGCTGCAAGGGTGCTCAGAGGGCATGTGGATAGTTATTCTCTGCCTGGGATCCCCCAGTCTCCCAGGGGCCCACCCATTGTGAAACCTTGAACAGAGATGGCTTTAAAATCAGGTATTTTGTGTTTGTAACCAGCATTAGACTGAGAACCAGTGGCTGTTGGACGTCATTGAAACCTCTGGGTTCTCTGCTGGGCCACAGAGAATGGGAGAGGTTCTTGGTGGGAGCCTCTGGGGCGTGGTCCCCTGGTTTCGAAGGAGTGGGGTGCTCTGAGATGCTGAATCCCTTGCTGAGGCCACACAGCCAGTAAGTGGCTGAGAAGGCAGAAAAATCATGACCGTTTCAGAAAAGCAGACGGCCTACCATGGGGGACCCCAAGCTAATTTATGTCTAGATTGGAAATATGTTATCTGCTTCATTCCCCCAGGAGATAATGCCCTCCTCTCCTTTTCTGTTAAAACTAAAGGGAAAGAAGTTGAAGCTTCCCACGGCTCTTCCAATGAATGGAGAACCAAGTGCTGGGCAAGTGAGCTGGCCGCAGGGATGGACACTGGCTCTGTGATCAGATCACCTGAGTGGCTTCCCTCATTCAGGCCAGCTCTGGGGGACGGGGGCCCAGAAAGATGGGACCTACGTTTTGCTTCGTTCTTGTGTAGGCTTGTTGCTGAGGGTGAAGGCATAGGGGTGGGGAGCTGAGGGGCTTTTGTGGGAATTCAAGATCTAAGAATGGTCACGTGGTCTGGATATGCTCTTTGTTAAGAGGAGGGTGTTTCATTATGGGTTTACTGGTCTCATTGCCTGCTCACGGTGGTGAGAAAACCATTGGGAGGACGTGGGGTAGAGGGAGGACTCGGGAAAGGATGCCATAGCAGGGTGGAGGAGTGTGGCTGTCCTGCCCTTTTCCAGTCGGGACCTGGAGGGTGTGGCCACCCCACCTTCTTGGGAGGTGGCTGGAGAAGCCTCTGGAATATTAGTCCTGGGCCCCGGCTCTCCCGGCCCACCCCACCATGCCTGCAGCTCTCAGGTGATCAGAGATATGGTGAATGTTCAAACTTGGGTCTTAAGGACATTTTTGATAGAAGAAACGTATCTTTCTGGGTAGGAGCTGTCTGTTTTCTGCACCTCCCTTTATTTCCAAAGTGTTCAGGATTCACTGTACCTCTTTCTCCCATCATAATGTCTTCTGTGATCTTGTAGCTTAGAACCTAACACATCACTGATGATAAAGTAGCAAGAAACCCCTCTAACCAATCCATGATCAATTTGTGGCTCATATGAGGCTCCCCCTTTGACCTGAGTTTTGGGTTAGGAGGCCACAGGCGCCACCGCCTGAAGCCAGCTTTAGATCAGGTCTCCTTCCCCTGTGAAAGTTGGGATAGTTTTTGCCATCGGGGCTTTATGTCTTCTCGCTCAGTGTTCAAACAATGGGACAAAGCGTGGCCCTTAACAGCGGGTGTGCGCCACCCCCACTTTTATGTGAAATTCCACA
>NW_005344101.1:0-385 GCF_000412655.1 Myotis brandtii | reverse complement strand
GGGGCATTTATTCCACATTTTCTGCGTACCTACTACACACCAGGCTCTGTTCTAGGCCAGGGCTTCCCCAGAGGACATCTAGCAATATCTGGAGCCATTTCTAATGGTCAAAGCGGAAGGGGCAGTGCTACTGGCACCTGGTGGGTAGAGGCCGGGAATGCTGCTGAATATCCTCTGACGCGCAGGACAGCCCACGCGACAACCACTCAAATGTCCAGAGTGCTGGGATGAGAAACCCCACACTCTATAGCAGTGGGCACGTCCCTGCCCTCACCGTGCATGCGTTCTACTTGGAAGACCCAAATAGAAATGAAGAAACAGAAGAGGTCATGAGTGTTATTTAGGAAAACAAAGCAGGTCAGGGAGTGAGAGTACCTGATGGGAG
>NW_005344100.1:0-268 GCF_000412655.1 Myotis brandtii | reverse complement strand
ATAAAAGGGCAATATGCTAATTAGACCAGATGTCTTCTAGACTACCTTCTGAACGTCCTTCCTGACAAAGGCGGGCCTAGGAGAAGCCACCTGCCCGTGGTCCCTGGTGTCTGTGTCTGCAGCTACGGCCCGGGAGAGGGAGAAAAGCCACCCACCCCGTGATCCCGAGCGCCTGCAGCTGCAGCCCGGGTGAAGCTGCCCACGCATGGTCCTCTGAGGCTGCAGCCAGATCAGGCGAAGCTGGCCCGGGTCCTGGGTGCCTGTGGCT
>NW_005344099.1:0-974 GCF_000412655.1 Myotis brandtii | reverse complement strand
CTGAGAAAAAGATTGCAAGATACTGTTAGAGATATTTATTGACAGAAAAATGTATATTGAGAGATTTATTGGGAGGAAAATCAAGGAGGAGAAAGTTGGAAAAGAAAGGGTGATCATGACTGAATTCTGTGAAAGAGGAAATAAGGAAGACTTTCAGACAATAGAGAAGTTTGAAGAAAAAGAAGTTCTAAAGCCTATGGAATCTAAGGGGAATTCCTCCACAGTCTCACAGGAATGGACCTGCCTTCTATTCCTACCACACCCAGTTATTTCTAGAAGCAACTGTGGGGAACAGGGTTTCGGAGCTACTGTGGTGATGGATTCTGGGTGCAGCACCTGAGGCTATCAATTAAGGTCCCTCCAGTATAAGATCTGAGACATGCATTTATATGATCACCACAATATACATTCCTTATCTATCCTGTATAGAGGAGCAGTCCCTATAGTGGGCTTCTCTTCCTGAGAGGAACCTAAGAAAAGCAAAGTTAGTGGCAAGAACTATAATCCCTTCTTATGCAGTTGCTCTCTGGGCTACAATGGCAGTGGTCATCTCCCTCTTATTAAATTAATTGAACAAGGAGGCTATTAGAATGATGTGGTTTTAATGCCTTAGGGGACTACATAAGTGTACCGACACCTAAACCTAAAATGCCGTAAGTTTAAGAAATTGAAACCTAAGGAGAGCCAATCACCAACAGCCAACTAGGCTTTCCCAAATAAAGCAACCACTTAAACTATAGGCAATGAAATAATTGCTCTGATTTGCTTCTACCTCTTCTTTATAAAAACCTTTTTCTGGCTCCTTCCTTTTAGCAAGAAAAAAAGACATTTGATTTTTTTCAATGATCCCCTCTTTGGGGCACCAGTAGCTTCAGTGTCCCCAACTTTTAAAAAAAATCTCATTCTTTACCTTTTTTTTTTTTAAATACCTCTTGGTAAACTCTTGGGTCTATCTATCTATCTATCTATCTATC
>NW_005344098.1:0-217 GCF_000412655.1 Myotis brandtii | reverse complement strand
AAGGTACGTGCCCTTGACTGGAATCGAACCTGGACCCTTTGGTCTGCAGGTGGATGCTGCATCTACTGAGCCAAACCGGCTAGGGCTAACGTAGGTGTTATTATCACCATCTTGGAAACGAAGACATGGAGGCTCTCAGGGAGTCATCCCACAGCCAGCAGGTGGCCGGGTCGGGATGCAGGGGAGGTTTGTCAGACTCCAGAGCTGGAGCTCTTGA
>NW_005344097.1:0-289 GCF_000412655.1 Myotis brandtii | reverse complement strand
AATATAATGTAAGCAAAAGGACCAGAATGCACAAAGGTGTGGTGACAAAATCCATGAGACATAAAAGGTGAGATTTTGTGCCATTCGGAGCAGGTCTTATCCATTCCTCACATATAAGAGACTTAGGTATTTTTTTTTCATCTCATTCTGAGCCTTAATAGAAGAGATTTACAGCAAAGGAAAGCCACAGAGATATAGATATCCCCTCCCTGATTTGCACAGGGTGGAAGCAGCAGTGGCACGCAGGCAATGGACAAGTGTGCTGGTTAGAGGCTTACTCCTCCAAGCC
>NW_005344096.1:0-221 GCF_000412655.1 Myotis brandtii | reverse complement strand
GGGCTTCCTGCAGCCGGAGCGAAGCAGAGAAGGGAGCAAATCCCGCCCTTCTCCGCTGCCTCGGCTCTGCTCCTGTGTCCGCTGCCTCGGGACACTCCATTGGCAGCAGAGTGGTGAGGTTGGATCGGCCGCCAGAGTGGGCAGATCATGCCTCGCTGCTCGTCCTGCAGCCCCCGGACGAGTCGACAGGCCCAGACACTCCAGCAGCGATGGAGTGGCGA
>NW_005344095.1:0-1474 GCF_000412655.1 Myotis brandtii | reverse complement strand
TGTGCAGCCAAGGTTGAGAACCACTGCTCTAGATGCAGCTTTCGAGAACATCTCTAGGAAGCAGCTGCAGAATCGGACTGATGGGGGAGCTGCTGCTGCTGCCCTGACATGGGCCACCACCCAGGCCAGCGAAAGGGATGCCCCTATGCAGCCATTACCACTGAGAGCTCATCTGCTCGGTACCTCAGGCAGGTGAGTGTGATCGGAGGAAACTAGGTCACACACCTGCACGCTGGCCCCAGGGAGGCTGACTTCTGTTTTGAGAAGGAGGAACTCAAGCTACAAGGAATATTCACAATGTAGACAGGGGTTTTTGAGGTTGTTGGACAGCAATGGATGACAAGCATTCAATACATCTTCTTTCTCGTCTCTTTCCCCCACCTTGAGTGGAAGTTCCATGGGGCAGGTCTCTTAAAGGTCTTGTTCACCTCTGTGTTCCTAGCACCTAACATGGAGCCTGGGATGAATAAACAGATCAATCAAATGTGGGTAATAAAAGAGCCACCTATACTTTGAGGCAACTGGCCTACTGACAGTCTCAGGAGACTGTAGCTCCATGCCGGTGGAAAAGCTGCTCCCTATGGAATGCATTCCTCCACAACCCTCTGCCTAATGAAGTTACCTGCATCTTTCAGTTCTCAGCTTCAACTCACCTCCTCCCGGAGGCCTTCCTTGATGCACAACTCTATCCCTTCCAGTGTCATAGTCACCGCGGCAAACTCCCTGTCCATAGTCACCTCAGCAAACTCCCTGAGCTAGCTTAGTATGGTGGTTAAAAAGGCGAGCTCTACATTCTAATTGGCTGATTTCAAACACTGGCCTCAGCCCTTACTAGCTGTTGGAGCTTGGTTAAGTCGTGTAATTATCCTTAGGACCATTCTCTTCATCTATAAAATGGGAATACTACAGTATCTAAGTCAGAGTGGTTGAGAGGTTTAAATGAGAGTGTATGCAAGTTCTTAGAACAGGGTCTAAGAGAGAGTGAGAACTGGGGCAGAGAGATAACTCGATTGACTGCTGCTGTTGCAAGCCTTGCCATTTCTAGTGCTTAGCTGGGCAATATTATTCATGTCTATATCCCCAACTTAACTAACAGCTCTGGAAATTAGGAACTAGGGTGTCCTATATGCCCCCCATACCTCTCCATGCATCTGTCATACAAATTGGGTGCTCGCACACTTTGTTGGATAAACGATGAACTCAGTCAGAGAAAAATCACAAATGCCAATTCTGATAGGTAAAACATTTAAAGTTTGTATATTAGAAAAATAACTAAGATCTGAAATTAAAATGTCACCCGGAAGTGGGGAGAAGGGCAAATGGCTAATGTCTACATTATGTGAAGATTTCATGCACAGCGATATAAAATACCTGAGTTGCTAGGAGATATCCAGACACAGTTCACGAGCAGGCAATTCAAGTGAGGAACTAGAAGTAGTACGTAAACATGAAAGACTGTTCAACCTTCAACAGG
>NW_005344094.1:0-1575 GCF_000412655.1 Myotis brandtii | reverse complement strand
AAGAAAATCTCACAGAATGAAGTGCCCAGCACAACGGGTGAAAATAATTCTGCATTAAATTACATCATCGTGAGTTCTCAGATCGCTTAAAACCGAGGGAAGATCCCAAGAGGCTTCCAGAGAGGGTTGAGAATCTGGATGGCTTTGGTTTTCTCAACAATTCTGAAATCAAATTTGAGGAAAAGTTATTTCCAGACGAGAACTCCCTGTTGTCAAATATCAACCAAATGGGCAGCATGAAAATATTTTATGGCTCACAAACTGTGTAATTCCTTAGCGTCTTTGTTGAAAATCTCCTGGCAGGATTGATTAAGAGAAAGGAAGACATGAGTTTTAGGGAACAAGAGCTGTAACATGAAGGGATTGGGGCAGTTGGGATTTTCTGGGGAGATAACTTCAAGATGAACGTGACAGAAGCGTTACTAGTAATGTTTCTGAATGTTTCGATTCAGATAACTAAATGTCTTCAGACATATTCTCAACTAAATTGGTGGGGAGGTTGAGGTTGACTCAATAGTGAGTACATGCAAACCTGAGCGAACAAAGAAAATAATGATTAACTCCAGGGAAAACAAGTGTGCAGAAAAGTAATCAGAGAATATTACTGTACTAATGTAATTATTGACCTGACCAAAAACACACACACACAGATAAATTGGTAAATAATACAGTATTGAGAGACTGCATGAGGGTGCTGATGGTAGTGAAAGAGCTATAGTCTGATCTTCCATAGTAGAAAGTCAAAGTACAAAAAATTTATCTAAAAAAATGAAGAAGTAATCTCAATAATCTGATTTAATGAAATCCCAGAAAAAATATTAGGTAATAAAGTATATAAAGAAGCTATTCGGAATGTGGAGATAAATGGCAAGAGAAGCAGCTTAAAAAGATAAGAAAGTGGTTGCCTCTTGCAAGAAGAAAATGAGAGAGGATGGGTGCAACTATTGTTGTTTTTCATAATAATAATTCTTGCAACATGACTTCACTCTTCAAATGTATGTGCAAATAACTTGGATAGAAACAAATAAACAAACAAAAATCAAACAGATGTAACTCTCATATCACCAACAATTTTATCTGACTATTTGTTTAATCTAGACATATTGCAATTTTATATACTACCCACTGCAACGATGCATTGTTTTTGCATAGGGTACCCGTGTCTTTTCTGACTGCACTGCTTTCTTCGATGGCATTTGCTCTTGGATGTGTTGGAAATTCAGTTATATTAGCTTCTCTTGAATCTTTCCATTAACATCAGCAGATCACTCATTTTCTCTATTTGGCTTTTCAGGAAATAGCTCATCTATGGTTTGGCCTTGCAGCTTTCATTAATGAACAACTTCAATCTTTGATATGT
This sequence comes from Myotis brandtii, assembly GCF_000412655.1. Classification (NCBI taxonomy): domain Eukaryota; kingdom Metazoa; phylum Chordata; class Mammalia; order Chiroptera; family Vespertilionidae; genus Myotis; species Myotis brandtii. The sequence goes on along the minus strand of NW_005344094.1, from coordinate 215 downwards.
TTCTGGGTCTACAGGAGGCTTAGTCATTCCTTATGTTTTGCATCAATACTTATGGTATTGTTTGGTGGAAATTACTCCTAAATAAAAAGAATCAAAGGAAAAACTTGAAGATTGCCTAAGATTAAAAGTGGGTATATATGTTAATGACAGAGTGAACTTTCAGGAAGTTGTCCTAAGAACAATCAGAGAAGAAATTAAAGATTTTCATATAGAGA
>NW_005344093.1:0-392 GCF_000412655.1 Myotis brandtii | reverse complement strand
CACAACCTCACCAAGAGAATATATTGTCAAGCTTTTGAGTTTTCACCAGTCAGGTTTGGCATAGGTGTCATAGATTTTCAAAAATAACATGAAGAAATGTATCTAATAGTGGATATAAATTGCTAAAGGCAGACGTCATTTGCTTTTTAAGTAGATGTATTCTGCTATGTAGAGTATCTGTCTCCAAATGTTTTCTTTCTCTGTCACTCATCAGAGGTTAGCTGTCTCTCACAGAGTCACCAAGGCTGTTTGGCCAGTGGATGTCACTCCAGTGCTACTTTAAGAGACAGTTTCCAGCACAACCCTCTCAGTTCATATAATTTAGGGCAATAACTCTCTTTTAAAATCCCATCCATGGCCCAGCCAGTGTGGCTCAGTGATTGAGCATTGAC
>NW_005344092.1:0-337 GCF_000412655.1 Myotis brandtii | reverse complement strand
CAACACAGAAGCTGCCATGACGCGCACTGGCCATTTACATAGAAATGGCACCACAGACCTGGTGCTGACAAAGCAACCCTCAGCTTCCCCCCAGTGGGACACAGGCCCCGCCACTACCCCAGAGCAAACACCACCAAATCACAGCCAACACTGCCAAGGTTCCATGCTGCAAAATACAGCCCACAGCCCAGCCCAGCCCAGAAACGGTCACTGTGGACACTGGGTAATGATGTCACATAGCAACGCCCAGCTTCTTCTCCCTAGCAACTAGCCTCCTTGGAGTTTCTTCAGCGCAGGAATACAACTTGCTTTATAGCCAGGTGAAAACATTTTACAC
>NW_005344091.1:0-746 GCF_000412655.1 Myotis brandtii | reverse complement strand
TCTGGCACCAAACAGATCCCGTTACTTGTTACTTTTCGTCTTTCTTCTTCTTTTTTTTTTAAAGACATAATTCATGTCCCGTGGGGGGTGGCAGGCCTTGCCCTGCGCTAGAGGCTGCCCTGTGTGGGGATAACACAGCCTTCCCCAGGGAGATGCTCTGTACAAGGGCCCAGGAGTGGCAGCTGGGACAGGAAGTGCTGGATCAGGGAGGAGCCTGGGGAACATTTGCTCATGGATTCAACACAGTTGCTAGACGGAGGGAACTGTGAGTTTAAAAATAAACATGATAAAAGAAACATTCCTGTACAGAGCACCTCCGCTGGGCCGAGCACCAAGTATGTGACATGTGGACTCAGCGAGCCGCCACCACCACCTCCGGGGCCTCCGCTTTCTCCTGTGGCCTCTGGCCGTTTTAATAATACTCAGGAGACGGGTGGTATTGTTGTCCCCATATTTTGTTATTTACTTATTTATTTTTCTTAATAGTTAAAAATTCCTTTTTTCAATTACTGTTGACATATAGTAGTTATCCTTTATATTTTGGATGAGAAAAATGGAGGCACAGAGAGGCTGGTCGGTGGCCCGAGTTCACACAGGCAACGCCGTGGCAGGGCCAGGATGCTAACCCAGGCCGGCCGGCTCCAGGGGCCATGCTGTTCGCCGGAGGGAAGGATCCTGTCCTTAATGAATTTGAGTTCTTCTGAGGACGTGATGGGATGGGGCAGGGAAACCCAGCTCATCCCCAG
>NW_005344090.1:0-855 GCF_000412655.1 Myotis brandtii | reverse complement strand
GGGCCAGAAGGTTGAGAACCACTGGTCTATAGGTTTTAATAAATTAGTGGCTAGTTATGATAATTGTAGGCTATGGATGATAAATAATTTAGGTCCCAGAGGACAAAAGAGAAATCTGCCTAAAACAAACACAGAAAGAGAAAGAAAATAAGAGAGAAGGAGTGAAGGAAGGAGGGAGAGAGGAAGAGAGAGAGAAAAGAGATAAGAGAGAGAGTTTTTCTTTAAAAAAAAATTGGGGGATGTTTTTAAACTACTGAGAATTTGAAGATTGACCTGGAAGATTATTGTGTTCGTTCCCATTAAGCTTATTTCTAAGGCTGGGCTTGAACTGAAAAAATTACCAGTGCATAATAGCAGTTGCCTTTTGTTACTTGCTAAGGAGCCTCCTTAAATAGCAAGGACTTCCATATACACATTTGGTGTAAGAAAATTAAGGTCATCAGTCCGTTGACTTGTTTAAATCAAGGTCATTACTAAATTCTCTGCTATAGACTGCGCCCTAGACTCTGTGCGTGGCCCTATATTAGAACTCCCTAATCTTTATCAGAACCAACCAAGGCTGAACATTCTCCATCCAGGAAAATAGGACTGAAACTTCACAAAACTTCCGGATGTTGAGACCTGTAGGTCCCTTCTTTCATGGGGAGCTCAACATGTCTTCATTGTCCCCCAGAGACCAGGCAGTCCCTGAGGACACCCCTGGGAGGCTGAGCCCAGGGACAGAGTGCTGCCCAGAGGGTACGAAAGCCCAAGAGGGGAGCATTCATCCCCCTGATTCCACCCGACACATGACCGAAAGCATTTTGCTCTAATATGCTCTGCCCAGACGATCTAAAAAGAGAGAATGAGGGGGCA
>NW_005344089.1:0-227 GCF_000412655.1 Myotis brandtii | reverse complement strand
GTTCTGTGACCCAACATATGGTCTATCCTTGAGAATGCTCCATATACACTGGAGAAGAATGTATAGTCTGATGTTCTGGGATGAAATGTTCTGTAAATGTTGATTATATCCACTTGGTCTAGTGTTTCATTTATTGCCAATATTTTTTTATTGATTTTTTTTGTTTTGTTGATCTGTCTAGAGCTGTCAATGGAGTACTAAGTTCTCCAACTATAACTATGTTTTGA
>NW_005344088.1:0-471 GCF_000412655.1 Myotis brandtii | reverse complement strand
ACACAGACAATGGGGTGGTGAGGACCTGGGGGAGGGGAAGGGAGGGAGCTGGAAGGGGTTAATGGGGGGTAAAAGGAGGACCTATGCAATGCTTTAAACAATTAAATTTTTTAAAAAGGAAAAAACCCATGAAACTCATATAATTTGTTCTGTCATAAAATAAAATAAAAAAGGGAGAAAACCAGACCATAAATGGTAACAGTCTGATCATTTGTTAATGTTGTCCCCTGATAATGTGACTTTTTGTCTGGTTCTGCACCCCATACCAATGAATCAACTTGGCTGAAACAAGACCACGGCTGGGCGGCAACTGAAATAGCATGTAGTCCTCCTGTGGTAGGTAGTTAGACAGAGCAAAGACGATGGGCCAGTTATAGACGGTCACCAGGGCAGAACGTCCTGGATAGCTAACTGGGAGAAACTGGTACAGCACATATTGGAGATAAGTATTGTTAATGGGGACCTCACCCC
>NW_005344087.1:0-768 GCF_000412655.1 Myotis brandtii | reverse complement strand
GAACGTTTCTGTCCTACACTAAAGCTGGTGGCTTTTTATTTCATAGTTATGGATCTGTTTCCTTTGATTTTTTATTTCATTGTGACCCTTTCCTCCACCAAAACATTAGCTAACTCATGTATAGCCATTTGTACCTAAGAAAGAACTTTATATTCTGGTCTCCAGAATATAAAAGTGCTGAGAACAGAGGCAGAAAAGCATGCGGAATCCTTTGTTAAAATTATATCCCACATATTTCCTATTATTTCAGTACCTGCTGACCCATGGAACAATAAGGTTCCATTAAAATACTAATGGCTTGTCTTTAGTTAGTGTTAGAATAAAACATGTTCTGGTTTAGAGTTATATTTTTGCTGATATTTAAAAGTTAACAATTAGTATTGCATATCCAATGATACATACAAGTTTAAAAAATATGAAACTAGCTTTAAGTGGAGTCTGAAACCTATATAATTTTATTAACTGCCTCCCTAATAAATACAATAAAAAATTTATATAATATGTTTCAAAACATAAGCCTTTTAGAACAAAGTTGGGTGCATCCCCAATTTTTAACTTCATAACACTTGTAATATATATATGAAGTATTTCGTGTCAACACTGAACCAGTCTATACCATCTATCATTAATCCCCATGGAAAAGTCCACATGTAAGGGAAATCTGGGAATGTATATGGAATACATACATTTAGGGTTAAATCCAGAATGATACTCTACATCTAGTTTCTGTAGTGCACCTTATAATGCATTTGAGATCTTCTTAACATT
>NW_005344086.1:0-207 GCF_000412655.1 Myotis brandtii | reverse complement strand
TCTATACCTCTCCCTTCTTCTCTGTAAAAATCAATAACATGTATTTTTAAAAGAAAGAAAAGATTTTCTGATTCCAAGATCAGAATTTAAAAGAAAAAAAGCTGTTATCAACTTTCACATGTAGGCTTTTATGTGAATATTTTCGTTTCCCTTGGGTAAATACCTAGGAGTAGGAGTGCTGAATCATATGGCAAGTGCATGTTTGAT
>NW_005344085.1:0-256 GCF_000412655.1 Myotis brandtii | reverse complement strand
ATTCTAGGCCAAGGGTGAGAAAAGATAGAGCTTTAATTTTTGTTGCCATTTAGCCACTGCACCAGCCCTGATGTCCCACCTCCAGTTGTCTTATTACATTGGGAAAGTATTGGTATTATTTAAGACACTATTATTAGTTGGGTTTTCTGACCTTTAGCTTTAAATATTCCTCACAGATACAGATAATTATAATAATTGGTGTACAATAATATCATAACAGTGTTGTTATAAAAATTGAAAGTTAAAAAAATGCAAT
>NW_005344084.1:0-507 GCF_000412655.1 Myotis brandtii | reverse complement strand
AAGTTACAGGGATCAAGAAGACTGTTGCCCATGGCCCGCTGAATCAATTGGGTCACCAGGGGTAACTTGTTAATCATTGAGTTTCCTGAATTCTGCTCCAAGGCTACTGAACTAGGTTCTCCAGGGAGGCCCTGAGAATCTGTATTTCTGGCCACAAGCCATGCCGTTGATCGTCATGATTAGATACAGTCACAGGGTCTAACCTGTAGGACAATTACCTAGCTGTGACCAGTCAGTGAGTGCACTAGACCTCTCCAGGACTCCTGTCCATTGGTCCTTTTTTTTGTTGGTTTGTTTGTTTCAATCCCTGCCTTATAGACATATCTCCACAAGTCTGATTGTTAAATCCTTGTCATGTAAAACACTTGTTCTCTACTGATTAAAATGTCAAGTTCTGACTCTGAAGATGTTAAACTTCCTAAATAAATAGGTTGCTTGTGACAATATATTTATCTTGAGGCACAAAGTGGCAGCTGTGGGAAGAATTCACTATTAAGGCTCATACAC
>NW_005344083.1:0-857 GCF_000412655.1 Myotis brandtii | reverse complement strand
GTTAGTAGTTTCACTACTGCTAAGGCATGGCAATTCTTGTGTCTCTTCTGAATAACCTGGAGGTTCGATAATGTGTCTCTACTTTCATTGATTGTGAATTAAACATCTCCCATCCTTATGTATGTTCTCAGGATTTTTTAGACATTTGCCTCCAAATAGTTGTTCTTACACTTCTTAGTGGGAATGTAGGAATCTGTTGCACTACCTATGCTTGTTTAACCTCACTTTATGAATGCACAGTTTACTGGTTACCCAAATAATCAACTAGTCTCCTTGCATATTTCAGAGAATTTATTCTGTGTGGCTCCCTTCTCTCTGGTAGTCTGCCCCACAAATTTCAATTACTGTCTCTTGCAATTTTAATGTTTTATTCTCAACTCTACAAGATCCCAGTACTCTGCTTAGATACCTCCTTTCTAGCTCAAAATTCAGAAAATGACCCAAAAAAAGAGTGGGGTGAAATTATGATAGTTGTCTCAATATGTTTCTTTTCTCTCAGATGTCGCAGTTTTGAGTATCTAGTTGCCAAATGTGTGAAAACAGATTTGTTTTTGTTTTCTTCAGATGTCTTACGCAATTTTCTAACGTTTTCTAGTTCAAGGGCAAGTCTGATACCAGTTGCTCTCATGTCCAGAGGTGAAGGTAGAACATTCATGTGTTAAGGATAGAAAATACCATATAAAATGTCCATCTTCTTCACAATTCTATTTTGATGAGTTTGTGTGTATAGTTTCAGATTTTTGTACTCATTGTTTAGACACTCTTTAATATCCCATTCATTTATATTCATAATTCATATTCATGTTCATTCATACATATAAAAGAATTTTTGCATATGGGATTTCATTCGCTTTTAT
>NW_005344082.1:0-1259 GCF_000412655.1 Myotis brandtii | reverse complement strand
GAGTAGAAGGAATTCTGGCATTCATGACAATTTGGCATTATTATGCAACTTACAAAAGCCTAGAATCATTCTGTGTGATTCTGTGTGATCATGTGTGCGTGCACGAGATTGAATGTTAGGTCATGCTAGGGGAACGGGGGCGCTTTCAATAATGTAAAGCTACTTCACATGAGTCAACAGCTCTGCAGTGGAGACATTTTGATTCACCATCACTGGGTCAAAACATAAGGCCTGTGCTGTGGGGTTTCAAGGGAACAGCTATGATCAGCAGAGTGTCTGCAAAGTGATCGTTTCTGTGAGAATGAATCAAGGAAACTGAAGAACAGGTTCTCATGCATGTACCACTCGTTGCAGTTTCCTTTGCATAATCCGGAAGGAACATGCTTACTCTATATACCCCAGCAGGAAGAAGGACATTTTTCTCAGGCCTAGCAACAACCCAGCCAATGAGAAGCCACCACAACTCCACACTCTTGCTCTCCTCCAATGAACTGTCCTTGGAAACAGCCCCTCCGAACTCCCCCTCTTTGAGAGAATGCTCCTTTCATTGCTCATGGGACTTGCCTATGGTGTGCCATAGTTTGCATGCCCTAAATTGCAATTCCCCTTATAGTTGGAATAGACTGGGTTTTGCTGGCTAAACTGCTTACCTTTTTGTTTTAAAGACTGGCATTTCCTTCAGCCTTCTTTCTGTAAAACCAAAGTCCACAGGTACCAAAGGGCAAGGTAAATGGGCCCCAGGTAACAGGAGACCCTGACAGCGTCTCTACCCTGGTGTCCAGATCATAGGAGTAAGACAGCTCCTAGAATGAAATGATGGCCCAAATGCCTGGAAAGTGCTTCCTGCCAATGAGTCATAAAGGAGCATGTTTATAATGTGAGAAAACGGTTGAAATTAAGCCCCTGAATCATTAAAAGAACAGAGAGGAAGTACATAAATTATAAACGAACTAGAGTATGCACCCACATAACCCTATGATAGTAATACAGAAGAAGCTAGTCCATGCTTCATTTCAGTACACATTTTCACGTAGATTGTTTGCTCTCTGTCCTTAGAAAGACAAAAATGTCTATCACTCAGCCAGCATGGCTCAGTGATTAAGCGTTGACCTATGAATCAGGAGGTCATGGTTCAATTCCCAGTGGGGGCACATGCCTAGGTTGTGGGCTCGTCCATAGTGGGGGGCATGCTGAGGCAGCCAATCAATGATTCTCTATCATAACTGATGTTTCTCTCTCCCTTCCTCTCTGAAATCAAT
>NW_005344081.1:0-333 GCF_000412655.1 Myotis brandtii | reverse complement strand
GCTGCTCACCCACTAAGGGACGTGATTTGGGTTGGTTCTCCCCTCCCCCAGCCCCGCCCCAATGCCTCACGGGTAGGCATCCCCACCATCGCTCAGTTTGAGTCTCTCGTGGTAAAAATACAAATTCTTGAAAGACCCCTCCTACCCACACATGTCCCTGTACCTTTGTCACCAAAGGTTTGCCGACTGGCTCCACCTTCTGTCACCGTACCCTCACGTCCTGCCTCCTGCCACACTGGAAACCCTTCACGCCTTTTGTCCCGCCAGGGTTCAGCTCTCGGGGATGCTCACCCTCGCATGACAGTGTAGGAAGCCTCGTGGCCCATTAAATAA
>NW_005344080.1:0-1675 GCF_000412655.1 Myotis brandtii | reverse complement strand
ATTTATATTTGTGCTGTTCTCAAATTCTCTGTCCTATCAGAGAGTCATGAAAATCATGTGTAATTTCTGTGTGTAAAACATACAAGTCTACTGAGTTGGGCAAATGCTATTGAATGTACCTTCAGGATCTAGTAACCTGGGGATCCCCAGCTCCGTTTCAGCAATGGTGAAAGCCTCCTCCAGGTTTTCTCGGTTGGACCTTCCTTTCACCCTCTCCAAGTCCACTAGCTCTGGCCGTATAGCATGGATGACTGAATGAAAGGCAACCCCGTTCCTCCAACTCCGCCCAAAGTCTTTGATTTCTATTCCAGTCTGCCTTCATGAGATTAAAAAAATAGAAAGATGTCACAGTCTGAATAGATAATATTCATTTTTTCTCAAGGCCTCGTGCAGAATCCAATGCTCTTAAGCAATAAATGATACGGGCCTCATAGAGAATCCAATACTCTTAAGCAATAAATGATCCGGGGCTAGCTATGTTAGTTAACTGGTTTTGAGAAAAATTAAGCAAAACAATATTTTAGAGGGTAAGAAGTTAAGATGTAGAAATTCTAGTGCCATACTTAGAGATTTTTATATTAGATTTTTCAGTGATAGAGATACTCAATTGAAAGCACACTTTAAAGAAAACTCGTTTAGATTAAAATGTCTAGCAAAATAATGGTAAAATTATAAAAAGTATATAAAAATAACATTTTAAATAATAATGATAAGCAAATTGTGTTGTACATGCACAGGTTATAATAGACATAATATAATAGACATTAGATGAAGTAACATCACTCAGTTCTCTTTTTTTACCCTATATTCTCAAAATTTCCATGAACTGAAGCATAAAACATATCTAACTGATAAACTGATTAGCATCAAAAGTTCATAAATGCCCTTAATTTTTATCTCAGTAAACTTAAGATTTACTTTAAATTATGTTTTAGCAATGTACATTCAGCTTTCATAAAATACATTGTCCTAAAAATAGTATCATAAGATATAATCACTGGCTTTCTCACAAATATTTAAAAAACAATTTTGTAAGACTTCAGTATTTGTCAAGTAGTCTTGAACCCTGTCCTAGTTCTCTTAGAGTTTCTGTCTTTGGTAGAACATTTATAATTTTTTCAGCCGATATACTGGCCAATATCCACCAAGATTGGGCAGAATGTTCTGTTATCTATTCATTTGTACATTTGCCTCTGGATCCATCTTACTTTTCTATCTATATTTTCCCTTTGCCCACATTTCCTCACTTAAATCTACATAATTTAGTGACACTAATTATATCTTCTTTATGTTTGTTTTTGTCTTTCCTTATTTTGGCTTTTCAAACACTTTAAAAATAGAACTTCCTGTGTTTAGGGCCTCAATATTTTATAATGATAAGTGCTTGTTTACAACTATTTTCCGGAAGTGAAGAACAAGATTCAGATTAGATTTTGGCATCCAAAACAAAACAGAAAGTGAGTTCATTTTACATGTCATTTAGGAAAATCATACAAAAGCACAGCTTCTGTGTGAACAGATCTTGCCATAAAATATTGCTGTGCTCAATGGAAAGCTCTACTGAAATTGCTACAAAAAGATACTCTTTCAAAGTAGTATTTTTCTACCCAGCACTATCACATAAATGTACACACATGGAAATTCACTATACCTAGAAGGAAACAAAACTAGAAGC
>NW_005344079.1:0-325 GCF_000412655.1 Myotis brandtii | reverse complement strand
TTCCAATGAGCTCCCAGGGCCGTGCTGCTGGCCTGGGCTGCACTGCGAGGACCGCTGCTCAGAGGCGTCTCGGGCATCCGGTTCAGCTCCCTCTCAGCACTGCCCCGGCCTCTCTCCCAGCCCAGGGAGCCGCTCAGGAAGCTGACCCAGGAGGGATCCTGAGGGCTCTGTCCTCCAGGGCCTCCTGGGTCCCAGGCTGAGAGAACCAGCGGGAGCCATCTGCAAACGGGTGCTCCGAGGGCAGAGGCAGGCTGGCGCTGGGCACGCCGGGCACATGAGTGTGCCTCGCCGACAAGTCCACAGCAGGCCCAGGCCAACCCTGGCA
>NW_005344078.1:0-360 GCF_000412655.1 Myotis brandtii | reverse complement strand
ATTAAACTCGTAAGTCAAGGCCCCACTGTAATAACAAAGCTCACCAAATGAAGAAAATGTTGGCTACGTTTTACTACTAGTAATTTTCTTACTAAAATGTGACTAGTTTCCATTTATGTGACATCAAAGTAAACATCATGGGCTTTGCAGTAAAATAAGGCTGGATTCGGGGCTTGCCGACTGGAATTCTGGAATGCCTTTAGAAGAGTATGAAGCTCATTTCATTGCCTACAGGTGACAGCAACAATGCCTACCTAATGGCGTACTGGGGGACATAAATGAGATTACATATAAAGAGCACCAGGCTGGCCCCACAAGAGATCATAAGGAGTAGCTGTTATTATCAAGAACAGAGGTTTG
>NW_005344077.1:0-277 GCF_000412655.1 Myotis brandtii | reverse complement strand
GAGATTAATCATTGGTTTTAAAGAAATAATACCTTTTGAAAGATTTTTGTCATATTTAATCAAACAGTGGAACCAATTTCTTTTAAAATTCTTTTAAATATTCACATATAAATGAAATCTTATAAAGTCTACACTGTGGTAGAATTTCATAAAGTTTACTAGAAATAATAAAAATCAATAAAATTAGCTTCTGAAAGGCTATTCACATAAACCTACATATGATGACTTAGTTTTTTTTAATTTAATTTAATTTAATTTTTATTTTTTATTTTCTTGT
>NW_005344076.1:0-303 GCF_000412655.1 Myotis brandtii | reverse complement strand
AACTTCTCCATACTCCCCCAGGCTGATGTGGACAGGTGGGGAGGAGTGAAAATGTTCCTTTCTTATGTAGCTGTCATGTACCTGTTTACATAATACGGACTTTTTAAAAAGGGCAGTTTTAGGTTTATAGAAAACTTGTGCAGGAAGTGCAGAGAGTTCCCATATACACCCCTTTACCACAGACACACTTTCCCATTATTAACATCTTGCATTAGTGTGGTACAATTGATAAACCGATAATGATACATCAGTATTAACTAAAGTCCATAGTTTACATTAGGGCTTACTCTTTTAAAAAATTCT
>NW_005344075.1:0-226 GCF_000412655.1 Myotis brandtii | reverse complement strand
TTATATATATTTTTTGACATACAGAATATAAAAAATCTGAGCTATTTTGAAAAAAAATCAGAAAAATTTTTATGAAAACATTAATGGAATCACATATATTTCATTCCTATGATAATGTACAGTTCATCTTCCTTACTTTATTGATGATAAGCAGAGCTCAATTCACAAGATTGTAAATTGTTTCTTCTGCAGAAAGCTTTATTGTTTCCATGTGGTCTAATGCATG
>NW_005344074.1:0-286 GCF_000412655.1 Myotis brandtii | reverse complement strand
GCATCTGAGAAAAAAAAAATACACCCATAAGGCCTAGACAGTGTAGTTCAGTGGTTAGAGCGTCAGCCCTCCATCCAAAGGTTGAAGGGTTCAATTCCTGGTGAAGGGCATGCACCAGGATTGCAGGTTGATCCTTGGCCCTGGTCTGGGCGCGTGCAGGAGGCAACCAATCAATTTGTCTCTCTTATATCAGTCTCTCTCTCTCTCTCTCCCTCCCTACCTCTCTCTCTCTCTCCTCACTCCTTTCCGCTCTCTCTAAAAATCAGTGAAAAAAATATCCTCGGGT
>NW_005344073.1:0-797 GCF_000412655.1 Myotis brandtii | reverse complement strand
TCTCTCATCATGGATGTTTCTATCTCTCTCTCTTCCCTCTCCCTCCCTCTATTTCTAAATATCAATAAAAATATTAAAAAAAGAGATGCTAATGTAATTTCTTTCAGAGATAGTTCTGGGCTTACAAGGGTTAACTGTGCAAACACAAAAAGAGGATTTAAAAGTACCCTTGAATATGCATGTGAATCTCTAGATTTTGGCGTACAGAGGAGTAGCACTGGGAGACTGGCCTGGATTTCTGCTACTCAGATAAAGTACGAACAAGCTGCTTTGCTCTGCATGAGCTATAGTTCTTTCTCTTGATCTACCTTGGCCTTTTCTGAATGCCCTGCTACCAAACTGTGCAAACAGAAGGAAGCTATGAGGACTAGTGCGAGAGGCAGGAGTAGAAGGCCTGCTTTAAACACAGAAGGTTCTCTGTTTATAATGATAAAGATAAGACTTTGCCTATAGGAGCTGGTGTCAGTGGTCACTTGCAGTGTGAATTTGGAAGAACAAAGAGATGAAAAATGGTTAATATCAACCTTAACCAAGCTGTTCCAGAAAACAGAAGAAGAGGTAATAATCAACATATTTTATGAGGCTGGTGAAACCTTGATGCCCAAATCAAATAAGGATTCTCTAAGAGAAAGAAATTACATGCCATTTCTTACTTATGAACACAGATGCAAAAGTACTAACTATAGTATTTACAAACAATCCAGTATTGGAAAGCATACAAACATATCAAACACAACACGGTCAAATAAAGTTTATCTCTGAAACACAGGATAGTTGAACACTGCAAATCTATTAAG
>NW_005344072.1:0-310 GCF_000412655.1 Myotis brandtii | reverse complement strand
CACAGTCACTCACGCAGCCGGGAGCACGGGCCCCTGTCCCCTGGGTGGCCACACACGGCCTGCAGGGCTGTCCCTGCCCACCCCGCCTGGCCGCCCCCTGCTCTCCTGTCACGCTCGCTCACGGTGCCCTGTGTTTGCACTTGGGACGTAGGTGGGGTGGGGCTATGCGTTTGGCTTTGTGGCTGTTGGGTAAACGAATGCTGGCCACCCCATGGAGGAAACACGGCAAAGGATGGGGACGCGGCTGTGGTGTTGAATGTTGGTTCCCCAGGCCCTGGCTCAGTGCTGGACTGTGGAATGAATGAATGAA
>NW_005344071.1:0-302 GCF_000412655.1 Myotis brandtii | reverse complement strand
GTCAGATCAGCAAAAAATATATTTTTGGTGTGCTGCCAGATTTTAGTAATTAGTTTATGTGTGCCATGAAACAAAAAAGGTTGAAAATTACTCAATTAAAATATAGTGTAAACATAACTTTTATATGTCCTGGCAAACCAAAAGATTAGTATAGTCATTTATCATGATACTTGCTCTATTGTGTTATATTAAGTGAACATGCAATATCTTTGAGGTATGTCTGTACACTTTCTGCACAGATATCTCTGTCTTAGGATCTCTTTTTCAACAAACCTGACTAAAGGCACTTACTCAGTATATAT
>NW_005344070.1:0-214 GCF_000412655.1 Myotis brandtii | reverse complement strand
CATTCCTGTTTCTTAAACAGGTCAGCAGCCTTCTGCCACAACTCTAGTTCTGCCTGGAATATTCTTCCTATAGGTCTAATAACTACATGTCTAACTCATTCATGTCCTTTAAGTCTTTGCTCAAACCAAACCTTCATAAAGAGATTACTGTTTAGTACTGCAACTTACTCTGTCACTTCTCTAACCCTACCCATTTTTATTTTCCTCTTGTTCC
>NW_005344069.1:0-1504 GCF_000412655.1 Myotis brandtii | reverse complement strand
TCATTGATGTTTCTATCTCTCCCTTCCTCTCTGAAACAAATAAATTAAAAAATAAAGAAGGTAACAGGAGAGAGGAAAGCAGGTGTGTGTCCCCCCCGACCACCACTTAGCAGCCAAAACACTGAATCGAGAGAGGAGGGAGGAGTTAAGTAGGAAAGGGCGTTCTCTGTGTTGGCCATGACCTGCCTGCACCACCTGGCTCCGAGTGAGAAGGCAGGGCCCCACTGGCCAGTAGACCTGGCCCAGCCCCGCGGAGGGAGCAGGCGTCTGTGAGCCTTCTCGCTGCTCGAGGTCTGTTGGCGCTGCGAGTCCGTCTGCCACCAAGATGCTGTCGGTCCTGTGGGCTGCGGGCGGAGCCCTACGTTCTCCCGAGGAGGACCCGTCCCCCAAAGCCCCTCTCTTCCCTTTTCTCCTCTAAACCATCTGAGCGGCCCACATCCCTGCAGCAGGTCTCAGCTCTAAACAGTCTCTCATCTCCAATGCAAGGCGGAGAGGAAAACTCTGTGGCCCTGGGCTCTGTGCTGTTGAAAACTAGATGACGTGTCCCCCAGCTCTCCGGGAGTCTTACCAGCACAGGCGAAAGCCCCTCTCCTCCCCTCCCCTGCTGAGAGATCCCTCCTTTACCCTTTTTATTTAAAAACAAAACTCCCAGCACCTCATTAAAATACACGCATTGACTTCCTCTTCCATTTTCTCATCACTTCCCTTCACTGGCCTCAGGCCCACCCCCAGCGGTTCTCAGCCCCTCCCCATGCCCCCTCCTCCCGTGCATGGCTACTGCGTGAGGTTTCTTCACGAGAAAGCGAAGCCCAGGCCTCTCCTCGCTCTGTCCTCGCTTGGCACACTTGGGCTTCCATGAAAACAGAGGCTCTTCAGAGTCAGTGTCACCCCTGACCTCATGAGCAGGGCCATCTTTAGACTGTCCCCGGACACGCTTTCCTTTCTCTGGACTTTTCTTTTCCCCTGGCCACCTTTCAGCCGCTAAGACCAATGCAGCTCAGGCCCATGCGCCGGGGAAGGGAGAGCCGCTGAGGTTCCGCAGGAAGCCGGGCGTGGCTCCGCTCAGGCCCCACTCGCCCTGCGGAGTGTCCCCAGCGTCCTATCGACCCACAAGTGACGCTCCAAGAGGCACCGTGGTTTTCTCCCAACTCTGAGCGCGGGATTTCCACTTCACAGGACCAGAGCCTGGAGAGCGGGCCAGAGAGTGGAGCCAGAAGAGATGCAGGTGGGAGGCCGGGGCATTCCCAGCCGCACAAGAGCAAAAGGGAGCTTCTGGAGCCAGCGTGGTGCTGGGCGCCGTCGAGAGAAACCCAGAGCAGGCGAGGACACCTGGTCTGCTTGAGCGGGTCCCAGAGGCCCAGGCAGGTTGCTCTAAGCCAACAGGAGAACAGTGGAGAGTTCAGGAGACTGGGCCTCCCAGGGGGCCCAGGTAGCAAGCAACAGCAGATACAATTTCTGGTTCCTTGTGAGGATACAGGAGACCCAGATGTCCCTGTGGATCCTG
>NW_005344068.1:0-241 GCF_000412655.1 Myotis brandtii | reverse complement strand
AAAGGCTTAGGCCCCCAAGGGATTGGGTCTAAACCAGTAGTCGGATAACCATCTCGCTATCTGGGACCGCTGGCTCCTAACTGCTCACTTGCCTGCCTGACTGAGAGCCCCTAACCACTCTGTCTGCTGGCTTGCGCACCCTCAACTGCCCCCCGCCCCACCGGCCTGCTAACCCCCAATTGTCCTCCCATTTTGGCCTGATTCCCCCTAACCACCTCTGTCTTGGCCCCGCCACTATGAC
>NW_005344067.1:0-603 GCF_000412655.1 Myotis brandtii | reverse complement strand
CTCTCTGAAATCAATAAGAAAATATATTTTTTTAAAAATTTGTGTACCCACATTCCAGCATTAGGACACAGCACATTATAATCACAAATATATCTCTTTACTCTATCCCAGAGGTAATCTTAATCCTAAATTTTTATTCCCCTTGTTTTTCTTTGTACTTTTGCCACCTACATATCTACCTCTAAACATTTTTATGTTATTTGGTTTCCCTAAGTTTTAAACTTCACACAAATTAAATTATATTGTATGAATTTTTCTGTGGTTTCAGCAAGATAATTTTTGAGATTCATTCATGTTGACGAGTATGAGTAGAGTTCACTGATTTCATTGATGAAAAACATCTCATGAATACTTGATAATTTATTTGTCCATTATACTATTGATGAACTTTGGGGTTCTTCCAGTTTTTGCTATTATTGATAATGCTCAGACATTCTTAGATATTTTTCTAGCAGAGGGATTGCTTGGTTCCATCAGAAAACTTTTTTTAACACAAAGCAAAGGTCCTTTCACATAGAAGAAGCCAAGGAATGCTTAAGTGAGTTAATTTTAATAGTTTGATAGTTGATTCGCACCGTCCAACCTGGCTCCTCCCCCTCCTAC
>NW_005344066.1:0-998 GCF_000412655.1 Myotis brandtii | reverse complement strand
GCCATGCCCAGTTCAGTGCCGTCTGATGAGCTAGGACAAGTTGTCCGGAATGCTCACGTGCGTTTGCCTGCGTGAGGGTCACGCGTGTTTTTCTGCGCCTCCGCTGCCTTCCGTGTTGGGTGCTCATGCCACACGGTGGGATTGACGGGCGTTTTCATGACATGGAGTCTCATTTTGTGTCTCAGTGATTTCTCCTGAAGCATCAGCCTCCCCGGACACCGGCGTTCCCAGCGGGACCTGGCTCGGGAGGTGGGGTTGTGGGAAACGCCAGCCCCGCTGGGAGCAGCCACCTCCCGCACGGGAGCCCTCAAGACCCGCCCTTTGCAGAACGCGCCCCTGTGCAGAGCAGAGGGGTCGCGGGTCATCCAGAGGCCGCTACTTACAATAAAAGCCATCGCATGAGGCTGCAGGTGGAAATGAAAAGCAGGTCACCCTTTCTCCTTCAATAAACCCCTCGCTCCTGTGTTGCTCCCGTCCCTGCTCTGCTGAGGCTAAACAGAACCAAAAGGGGGGGTGGGGCTTGTCGGGGGAGAAGATCAAGGGGGATAGTGCGGATTCGCCGAGGCCCGAGCTCTCACGAGGTTGCGGAGCGCATGAGGTCGAGCGGGAACCAGTGCTTCCTTGTGGGCCCGTGGGCAGCTCCGTTTCATGTGCAATGGGTGGGACTGCGTCCAGGCTCCTGGGGCTGCCCAGACCCCCTGCCCTCTGCTCCATGGGGAGCCACAGGCAACGGCCACTGCACCTGCCATGCACAGAGTCCCCAGGGCAGCAGACAGGCCTGCAGGACCTGTGACAAGCATTCAGACACATGTGTTCACGCGTGGCTTGCATGGCCAAGAGAGCAGGCGTGTCTTAGCAGCCTGTCAACCAAACCCTCTGCTGACAGAATGAGCCCCCCTGGCTGCATGCAGCACCTACTCTATCCAGGAATTTACGTGCACATACATCACATGCACATCACGTGTGGTCCCCTCAGCGTCACCCACGCCAGGTGCTGT
>NW_005344065.1:0-234 GCF_000412655.1 Myotis brandtii | reverse complement strand
TATTATTATTATGGGACAAATTACATTCATCAACTGCCTCTATTATTATGGGACAGAGGGAGTATTCATAAATTGATACAGGAACAAATAGAGGCTGGCCACATAGAGCCTTCCAATAGTTCTTGGAATACTCCTATATTTACAATACCTAGGAAGGCAACAGGAAAGTGGTGATGTATGATCTTAGAGCCATTAAAACTACTATGCATACCATGGGAGCTTTACAGCCTGGAC
>NW_005344064.1:0-215 GCF_000412655.1 Myotis brandtii | reverse complement strand
ATTGCAAATCCATTTAAACTGGCCTAAGAGTCTGAAAGAGTCTGAAGGGGAACTTTCAGAATCAAAATGATTAAATGACTTGCTTAAGGTCAACACCTAAGTAGTGGAACAGGAAGGAGAAGCCAGGTTTCCTAGTTCCTGACCGTTTCCCATTTCTCCTGTGGGTCACTCTGTTGGTCAGGTCTTTGTTTTTATCCTGCTCTGCTCTTCTCTGG
>NW_005344063.1:0-1917 GCF_000412655.1 Myotis brandtii | reverse complement strand
TTATTTATTTATTTATTTATTTATTTATTTTATTTTGAGTCTGGTATAGGATTTAAGTACTTCATAGAGGTCCATTATGTTTTTTTCTTCCATGTAGAGTTGTAAATGTAACAATTAATAGTCAAACATTTTCACTGCATTTTTTGGTTTCTTACTGGTATATTTCCCCACACGGCTACTGTGACATGAGGGAAGAATTCAGTGAGTCCAGATGAGGGAAAATGTAGCAAACATATTTTGAGGAATGGTACCATAGCATTGGCTCGCCATTCTCCAGTTGTGCCTACTTGAGGTTGCTTCAGAAGACCCCTGTGTAGACTGACATAAAGCCTTAAAAATTCTTGGGTGGAGGATTATCTTGATCTAAACTGGCATTAAGCCTGGAAACTATTCATGCATGAGGAGACTGCTAACCTTCTGGCTCCTTCTCAGTTGTGGAAGCTGCAGAATGACACTGATTGTTAATTTGACATGTATGCGTTAGGGGCAAATAATGTGCCATCCATTACTTTTGGCACTAGAGTTCAGTGAATTCAACCAACTTCTCACACTCATGTAGTTTATAATCTAGTTGCAGAGACATAATATGATGTTTAAAAATATTTAATGTAATGCCCAGAAGTATTATCCATTATGAAGAAGTTTAAAAACAAAACAAAAAAACTAAGAAGATAAAGGTTGCATTCTATTTCACACAGAACATACAAGGAAAAACTCTCTAAAGACATGGGTCTTAATTAAATAAGACATCAATAAACTAAAAGAATATGTTGTCAGAAGGCATAGCCAACTTATAATCATTGTCTAGAAATTTCAGTCCTAGGGTAACTGACATGGTGAGGACTTCTGCAAAGGCCATTGGCCTTAATGACACATTCTTAATGAAATCCAAGGGAGCTCGGAAACCATTAACACAGTCTTAAGAAGATAGCCTTCTCAGCTGATTATAGCGTCTGTGCAATAAAAGCCCTAAATTTGGTCATCATTTAGTTAACTGCCACAGGGCAGAAATCTTCCGGCAGCAACTGAATAGACATTTGCTAGACTAGGACTTGGTATGCATGAGCCCCATGGTAGCATGCCCCAGGCTCACACACTTAAAGAAAGCATCCTCCTGTGAATCCATGGACTCCCTGCCCAGCAGGTGTTTGCCTCTGCTAATAATTGGAATGTTGCTTATTATTCATTTGACAAACTAGGGCAATGCTTCTCAAACAGTAGCATGCAAACATAGTGTGGAATCTTGTTAAAATGTGGATTCTGGGTCAATGGGTCTAGGATAGCATCTGATTCTTTATTTCTAACAAACCATCAAGTGACACAAGTGCTGAGGGTCCATGGATTGTATTTTGTGTAACAAGAATCTAGGAAGTAGAGCAGAACTGAATGAGAGTCTCAGAAATGGAGTGAGAAATAAGAGACTGGTTCAAACCTACAGACAGTTCTGAAAATGTTAATATGGACCTCACTCTGGGTTGTAACTAAGTACCATAGACTAGGAGGCTTACGAACAACAGAAATTTATCCCATTTATGGAGGCTGGTAGTCTGAGGTAAGGACACCAGTGTGGTTGGGTTCTGATAAGAGCCCTTCTCCAGGTTGAAGACTGCTCACATTTTGTTTTATCCTCACATGACTCTTAGTTACACATCCTGGAAACAATCTGAGAGGCCTCTCTACAGCTAAGCATGTCCATCTCAGCTATGCACTCTGGAACTGTGGAAGTTAACCACAGTGTGGACTGTGTGTCCAGTGGGTATACTGAATTCACTGCAACACAGACATTGCTCAGGAATCCATTTTTAACCAGACCACAGATACTCTAGTCTAACAAGGATTATGTGACAGTGTTTTGGCTGCCCTGGCCTCCATGTCAGCTCAGCTCAGATCATGTATCCAAGAGCCCTTGAAATATAT
>NW_005344062.1:0-752 GCF_000412655.1 Myotis brandtii | reverse complement strand
CTCTGGCCATGCTTGGAGAGGAGGGGAGGGAAAAGTTTCCCTGCAGCCTCACCGGGCCCTGGTTGAGTCTGAAAATCTGACAAGGAAAGATGAACAGGAGAAGAGCACTCATGTGTATTTACTGTCAGTTTTAGGTGACCTGGGAGCCTTCATAAGGAAATGAAGACCTGAAGGGATGGTTAAACCTGAGTGTGTTTATCCTGGGTTTGATGGAGAGTGGAGGTTCATGGGAAAATGATAGGACAGAGGGGTCTGAGCTAAGGGTAGTAACCCCAGGGACACTTAGCAAGGCAAGTTGGTCCAGATCCTTCTCCGTGTCCCTCCATCTTGGAGATAAGGAGGCTCCTTTCCTCTGGGTGCAGGGAGTGCACCTCTCACAGGAGGCTCTTATGACCTGCGTCAGGGAAGAGGGTGGAGTGGGTGAGGGGGGAGGTCAGCGAGGACTTCCTGCACCTGCTGTCTCCCCAGCTCCTTCAGCTGAAATTTTCCACATACCAAGGTTAGGGTGTCCCAAGCCCCGCCAGTCATGATGTGAAACAAAGGACTCGGTGCCTGGGAATTGTTACCGACCTCCTCACATTGTAGTCATATATCGATTACACTCGCTTTCCATTCACAATTTCCCATGACTCATTATTTCCCAGGATACATCCGAATCAACCCCGTTAGCCCCTTCGGATCTGTTTGTTAGCTGGATCCATTCTTGTTAGGACTGTAGGTGAGCAGTCAGGGTAGGAGGGAAGGAGAGCTTT
>NW_005344061.1:0-763 GCF_000412655.1 Myotis brandtii | reverse complement strand
TTTGCCCATTAGATAGAGCCTTTTATGAGACTTAAACGCACAGAGCTGCTCATCTGTCAGGATTCGCAATAGCCACCTTCAGGTCATTTTCCCTCCAAACCTACAATCGGCCTTTGGCCAAGGGTGTCACCTCGGGACCCTCTCGGGTATCATTCAGAAAACAAAGCTCACAAAGGCCTGTTCCACCTTCGCTGTGGGGCCGGAAAGCCCATGGGAGGTGAAGCCATGATGCCCAAGTAACATACACGTCAAAGGGATGTGTCCAGACCGGGATGGAAAGCGACGTGTCTGCACGTCCCTGGCAGGTGCGCCCTCCGCGCTGCTCAGTCGGTCACGGTAACAGAGTGTCATCAGTATGTACAGCGGGTAGGGACACAGCATTGATGCGCTCGCTCAGCCGTGGGCAGCGCCGCACAGGACCGCGGGACATGGCAGGAATCGTTTATTTCTGCGAAGGGAATCAGTCCTCATCTTGGAAACCTGGCAGCGTGTGGCTCTGTTGCTGGCTTGACTTTGGGCATTAACCTTCAGGACACGAGCCGACGGCCTCGGGCAGATCCCGGAGAAAAATAAACCGAGACGAGAATCAATCTCTGCAAATGGGAGTGTTGCGTGATTCATAAATGAATCAGCCACGGTGCCGATGATGAAATAAAAGACATTTGAAAGTTCTGAGATATAGCTTATCTAGCTGATGGATTTAGGCCGAAAATTACCTGTAATAAGAAGGGTCTCAGGCACACAAAACCGAAGACACATTGAA
>NW_005344060.1:0-206 GCF_000412655.1 Myotis brandtii | reverse complement strand
AACATCCATGTGAGAGACACATTGATTGGTTGCCTCCTACACTTGCCTCCACCGGAATCAAGCCTGCAACCTAGACATGTGCCCTGACTGGGGATCAAATCTGCGACCTTCCTGTGCATAGGACAATACTCCAATCAATTGAGCCACACCAGCCAGGGCTCTTCCACACTTTTTTATTTTATGTCCTTGGCAGTTTATAGAAGTAG
>NW_005344059.1:0-289 GCF_000412655.1 Myotis brandtii | reverse complement strand
AGTGTTGCATATCGGCTCCCAGCTGTAACAATGTTGCTGCTTGCAGGCAGGGGATACAGTTACACTTGGGGTTAGTCCATATCAGTGGAAACAAGTCAATGTTTCAAACTAATTGTGTTAAGAACTGTGAACAGAGTTTGGCTGAGGGAGTGTGTGTGGTGTGAATGGAGTGAATCGAGCTGCAGATCCAGGTGGCTGTGTGGAGGTGAAGCTCTCAGGCTGTGTTGTCAGTTTTCCCTGCAGTCATAGGAGTGAGAAGGCGTTCTGTTGATTGGGTGGTGTTTTGTTA
>NW_005344058.1:0-276 GCF_000412655.1 Myotis brandtii | reverse complement strand
AAATAGCAAACAACTCTGAGACAGAGGGGACAGGGTCCGAGACATAGGGTACAGGGTCCGAGACAGAGGGGACAGGGTCTGAGACAGAGGGGACAGGGTCTGAGATAGAGGGGACAGGGTTCGAGACAGAGGGGACAGGGTCTGAGACAGAGGGGACAGGGTTCAAGACAGAGTCGTGCGAACCAAATGACAGGGAAAGCAGCAAGGCTGCAAGATCCTTAAAGTCTCACCAGAGATCAAAGGTCTGGAGGAGATTTTGGGAGAGTCTCTATGACA
>NW_005344057.1:0-256 GCF_000412655.1 Myotis brandtii | reverse complement strand
AACATTGATGAGAGAGAACATCAGTTGGCTGCCTCCTTCATGCCCCTCACCAGGGATTGAGCCCACAACCCAGGCAGGTGCCCTAACCAGGAGTTGAACTGGTGACCTCTTGGTTCATAGGTAGATGTCAACCACTGAGCAACACCAGCTGGGCTGAAAATGTCTTTTTTTGCCATCATTTTTCAGCACTTTAAAGTGTTGTTGTTTTCCTTGCCTCCTTTTTTTTTATGAGAAGCTGTTCTCTTTTATAATACCT
>NW_005344056.1:0-255 GCF_000412655.1 Myotis brandtii | reverse complement strand
TGCCTCGAGCCTAAGAGCAGCAGCCTCATGTGGCCTGTCCCTGTCCAAGGAGCAGGAGCTGTGTGAGCAGCCCGCTTCCCCGTCCGAAGAGCAGCAACCACGTGAGCAGTCCGACCTGTCCGAGGAGCAGCAGCCACATGACCAGTCTTCCTACATCTGAGGAGAGGCAGCCCTGTCCAGCCTGCCCCCATCTGAGGAGCAGCAACTGCGCAAGCCCACACCTTGCACTAGTCCGAGGAGCAGCAGCTGCACAAG
>NW_005344055.1:0-881 GCF_000412655.1 Myotis brandtii | reverse complement strand
TGTTATGTCTGCCTAGGATGAGACTTTGTGCTAGGATAAAGTATCGAGAGAGCTCCAGGACTATAGCCCCAAGAACTCAAAAAGGGGGTGCTCCAGGATAGGGGGAGAGTTTTTAAAAAGATTAAGGCTTTTAAATATTTTATATGTTTTTTTCATTATTATTTCAGAGAGAGGAAGGGAGAGAGGTAGAAACATCAAAGATGAGAGGGGATCGTTTATTGGCTGCTTTCCGTGCGCCCCCTACTGGGGGATCCAGTCCAGAAACCCAGGCATGTGCCCTGATCAGGAATTGAACCATGACCTCCTGGTTCACGGGTCCACGCTCAATCACTGACCCACACAGGCTGGACAAGGCCTAAGGCTTTTAGGAAAATTATAGATCCAGAGAGTCTGCAGTGCCGAAGAGCCCCTGAAGCTGCATAAAGCCAGCAGGAGAGAAAGTTTTCAAACTTAAGGAACTTTTGGGGGTGCAGAAAGGATGGAGTTCATTGCAGGGAAATACCATCACGAGAATTGTTTGCGAGTGTCTTGCGCCAGTAGCTGGATGGGGCTGAAACAAGCCTCCTGGACCCCAGGGAGGGCAGATGGAAACGTAGTTTTCAAAGGGCCAGAAAAGGAATGGTCTCAGGAGAACAGGTAACAGGAATCGACTTTCTATGCCTGAGGCATCTATAAACCTGCTGTTTCCCATATTCGTGTACATTTTGTACTACTAGAGACCTAAACATTGGTGTAAGAGTCTGTGTACATTAAAAAATTTTTTTTATTCTATGAGCTTTGCTGAAATGGAGCCTAGGGTAAGAGGTGAGGAGGTGGAGATAGGTGATGGGGAACAAGAAACACAATTTGTAATATATTTTTATTGATTTCAGAGAGGAAGG
>NW_005344054.1:0-688 GCF_000412655.1 Myotis brandtii | reverse complement strand
TTGTGAAGAACATGGTTGTTGTACTGATAGTCATTATATTGCAGCCCTGGGAGATCTCCATGCTTGTTGCCCTGGCATTAATAGAAGGTAGAATGCAACATGAAGATGCAATAAAGATCATAGGACAAAAGTAGCATGAGCTTTTAACATCAAGAAGTTTATATATTTAGGGAAGTATGCTCTCAAATGAGTCTGTCCTGCAAAGGCTTCAATGGCCAATAAAACTGGGGTGCCTGATGCTATAGTCTTGAAAGTGAAACTTCTGAAATGACCTAATTTATTGTACAAACTAACCAAGAAGTTAACTTGGTGAATAAGTCTAAATAAGCTTTTATAGGAGCATTGATAAGCAGTTTTACAAGGTTAGATGCTTGACAGAACCTCTATGTTGGTGCTATGACCAACCCATTCAAACACTTAGCAAAAGATTCTTGCTGTTCTGTATTTAAAATGTGCTTATCGTTTGTACCAGTTCACCTTTACTAAAATCACGCAATACTGAGTTAAAAGTCTTTTCAAAATCTATTTCTACTAGAGGCCCGATACATGAAATTCGTGCAAGGGGATCGGCCCTCGCAGCCCTGGTTTCGTCAGGAAGGTTGTCCGGAAGGTTGTTCAGCTGTCCGGTCTAATTAGCATATTACTCTTTAATTATTATAGATTCCAGAATCTTATCAATAGGTAAGAA
>NW_005344053.1:0-870 GCF_000412655.1 Myotis brandtii | reverse complement strand
CCCACTAATATTTGATAGTTTTCTTATATTCAATAAAAAGAGATCTCAGGCTCAAGTTGCCCTGAAACATTATTCAATGTTTCCTGTCCCAGATCTGTAATCAACCTTTTCCAAAAGAACCCTGATTTGTTTGAGCAGAAAATATTATTTAGAAAGCACAATCTGAAAGTTAATGTCCCTTTGCCTTTTTAAAATATTAGCCTTTAGTTTACATTTCGGCAATAAATAGGGTGGGCATGCAAAAAATAATGAAATAAGTAGAAATATATTGTGTATGTATCAACTGTACTGTGAAATTTACTCTACATCTAGTGAAAATAAACGTTAAATATTCAACTTGGGAAGGAGCATGTATTTATTTTAGTTGGTTGATAACACAGATGCCCAAGGCTCTCATGTTTCCTATGACATAGTTGCTCCAGCTGTTGCTTATATTACACAGCTGTGCTCAGAATTTTCCATTTTCTATAGCACAACATGGAGCCACGTATTTCCAACAGTTGCATTGTTCATGGCTCCCCAGCGACTAGACGAACATCCTGCAAATGGCGTGACCTAGCACGTGGCAAACACATGGGCGGACAGCGCACCAAGGAGCAGCTAGAGCTTGGCTCACTGTTGACTAATAATTAATTGTCAGTGACCAGTGTGAATCAGCACATGCACAAAAAGTAATTAAAACGAAAGGGAGATGCTTTATTTAAATATAATGTGTGGGAAAAGAGTGAATATTTCTGAAAATCATAAAAAGTGGTATGTGTTCTAGATTGAAATAGTTGAGGTACTTCTTAGACGTACAAGGACACAACTGTTTCATTAGAGTTTGTCAGATAAACTTTTTTTTTATTCTTTTTAAAAAAATATTATAAT
>NW_005344052.1:0-206 GCF_000412655.1 Myotis brandtii | reverse complement strand
GTGGGACCTAGAGGTGTGTTTTCCTTGTACTTCTGAGATATATGCTCTAGGTGTGTCCCTTTTTGGGTTATTTGGACTCTTTTGTTTTGATCGAGTCTAGGTTGTTGTTGTCCCTTTTTGGGGAGAACTCTTCTTTCAGGCTGGCTAACTGTGAGGCTCAGTTGCTACTACGTCGTGAGAGCTGTTGTATAGGTGCAGTCACTATG
>NW_005344051.1:0-202 GCF_000412655.1 Myotis brandtii | reverse complement strand
CCAAACCGGTTAGGGCACGAGTGTTCACTCTTATTATTATCATCGCTAGAGGCCTGGTGCATGGATTTGTGCACTGGTGGGGTCCCTGAGCTTGGCCTGCGCCCTCTCGCAATCTGGGATGTAGTAGTGTATGAAGTGGCAGGCGGCCAGGGAGGAGCCCGAGTGGGCCTGGCCTTAGCACTGAGGCAGGAGAGGCTCACAC
>NW_005344050.1:0-910 GCF_000412655.1 Myotis brandtii | reverse complement strand
AAAAATGCTTCTCAGCTTTTATATTTTGGGACATCTAGAATTAATTATCACTGTATAAAAGTGTCTATTAAGTCTTAAATTATTGACATTTTACTTCCTTCATGGAAATGTTTTGCTCTAGCTTATTGTCTAGTTTTTTTATACTTTGTTTTCTCCTTTCATCTTATACTCAACCCTCAAACTATAAATTTACTAAAATTATGTGTTTCACCCTTATTTTGAACATCAGTATCAACTCACATGCAGTAAGTGTTCCATAGTTATTAGTTGTATTGAGTTAAATCAGGTGCTTCCTTCATGTATAGTCTTTCATACACTAAGTCAATCAGAAATCAATGTTTCTGAAAAAGATACTTTTCTATGTTGTACATCATTTTAGAAATGGTTAGTTCTCATCTGAAATCCTTCTTTGAAATGGTAAAAATAAAATAAAGCAAAAAAGTCACGCTGTAGAATGAGTTTACCAGGGGCAAAATAATGACCTGAAAGGAAATAAAGAAGAACATGCTACAGTCTCAAATAGATGGCAATGCTCAATGCTTTGTGTTTTCTGGTTTTTAAGAAGTAGAGGCAAATCAAGCTGTATCTAAAATACTTGATTTTCTCTTTGAGTCATGACTTAAGTCATGACTCAAGGCATGATACATAATGGCCAACTTTCCACTAAAACTAAGTCAGATCAACCAATACATCCCCAATGGAACTGCTTCCATGATCCAGGAAGATGAGAAGCAGAAGTGATGACAATAAAATTCCATCTGTCTATTTCAACATTGTATGTAAATGTGGGTAAAATCTGTATCCAGATTTACCTAAAGTAGAATGTAACATTTTCTGTTTGCCTTCTGGCATTGTCCTTCAGTGTAATCAATGTCCTATGTGGCTTATATACTAATGTGCACAAGTTATA
>NW_005344049.1:0-290 GCF_000412655.1 Myotis brandtii | reverse complement strand
ATGCATACAAGTCCTTTGGTTGATCTCTAAACTCCCCTGCCCTGTCTTCTCTCTGAGGTTGTATTTTTTCATGATCCTTTGAATTTCTGTGGGCTTGGTTGTTACTTCACCTCTTTCATTTCTGATTTTGTTTATTTGGGTCATCTCTCTTTGCTTCTTAGTGAGCCTGCTTGGAGGTTCATCAATCTTGTGTATCCTTTCAAAGAACCATCTCTTGGTTTTATTGCTCTTTTGTATTTTTTTGGGGGGGGGGCTCTATGTCATTTATTTCCACTCTGATCTTTATTTAT
>NW_005344048.1:0-702 GCF_000412655.1 Myotis brandtii | reverse complement strand
TCAAATGTATCCATTCCGGCTAAAGAACTTATCACCGTCCGGAAAAAGGATGTGTTTCTAACTGTGCCATTTAAGGGAGATATTGCGGTCGATCTGTTGAATCGAAGGCTTTCTGTGGAGATTGCGAAATCATTTCCGGCAGCAAAGCTGAATATCTTAACGGAAACTCGTCCGCTCATTGTTCAGCGTCTCAAGGACAGATTGTCACCACAGTCCGAATCCTACATTCTATATCTCTTTACTTGCACCTGTGGTGTCAGGTATCTCGGACATACCACCAGACGTCTGTCAAAACGAATAGCTGAACATTGCCCAGCTTCTCTACGGAAAGGTACGGTTAAGGTCATCAATAGTTCAATCCTGGAGCATCTAGTTCAAAGTGGACATCAGATAAATGTGAGTGATTCATTTAAAGTTTTCTATTCCATTCGAAATCGACATTCTAAAGGACTAAGAAAACGACTTTTGACCACAGCCGAAGCAATAGCAATAAGAATAATCAAGCCGGAACTCTGCAAGCAGCGTGTGCTCCTGCAGACTCTTATCTTACCCTGGCCGTAGCACTTCTATCAAAATCACACGTCTCAATCTTATTCCAATCAGCCTGGAATTTCTCTGGTTTGACCCAGCTGATTATTCAGAAGTGACCATGGTTACTAAAATTTTGTTGACCTGTTGAACTTTGAACATCATCTGACCGAC
>NW_005344047.1:0-771 GCF_000412655.1 Myotis brandtii | reverse complement strand
GTCAGGGCAGTGTAGACCTTTCTTTTCACGAGCCCTTTAAGGGTTCCTGGCCAGTGCCCTTGGTTGAGTCACTTGGTCACCTGGGAAGGGTCCAGGAGCCATACCTTGTGTCCTTTGATCTTGGGTGTCTGGCTCACTTTCCCCCACTGCATGTGGCCCGCCCACTTGCCAGGGCTTGGGTGTGAGGAAGCCTCTGGCCTGGGACAGCTCAGCCAGAGGGAGCCCTGATTTACGGACTGTCCATATTTAACCGAGGCCGCAGCACTTTTATTAATAGAACATGCTGCATTTCCTTTTTATAAAAATACGAAGATCACTGCACTCAGGAAAATGCCTGGTGACTTTCTGTCTTTAGTGCCTGTTCATCACCAGGCTAAAATTAAAAGTGAAGTCAGGCCCTTCTTGAGTCTATTTTTAACCGAGTTTAGCATATGAATGTGAACGTGAAGTCTTTCTTTAGATCTCCCTTAACTCAATTACTTACTTATGCCAAGCATGCCGCCTGGAATCTTGAGCTGAGGCTGGGTCTACCTAGAGTGGGAGGCCCACAGGAAAGTTAGGGACAGCTAGCCATATCCCCTGCTGTCTGGGTTTGTATGTCTCCACCCATCCCAGCCTCACTTTTTCTGGAAGGTTAAGGTGGAGTTAGTCATTAGACTGAAACAACAACAACAACAACAACAACAACAATAACACAAAAATCACACACAAGGGCAACCAACCACCCAATCAATCAACCAACCAACCAACCAATCAACCAATCAACCTATG
>NW_005344046.1:0-213 GCF_000412655.1 Myotis brandtii | reverse complement strand
GTGGAGAAAAGGGAACCCTGTGCACTGTTGGTGGGAAGACAGATTAGTGCAGCCCCTGTGAAAATCAGTATGGAGTTACCTCAAAAAATTAAAAATGGAGTCGCCTATGACAAAGCAATTCCACTTCTGGAAATTTATTCAAAAAAATCTGAAACATTAATTTGAAAGAATATATGTACATCTATGTTCATTGCAGCATTATTTACAATAGCC
>NW_005344045.1:0-225 GCF_000412655.1 Myotis brandtii | reverse complement strand
TGCAGCAGCAGTGGTGGGAGCCTCTCCCACCTCCGTGGAGGTGCTAAGGATGTCCAACTACGGGGAGTGGGCCTAAGCCATCAGTCGGACATCCCCTGAGGGCTCCTGGACAGCGAGAGGGTGCATGCCAGGCTGAGGGCCCCCCACCACCACCACCACCAAGTGCATGAATTTTGTGCATCGGGCCGCTAGTATGTAAATAAGAGAGCCTTGGGCTAGAAAGCT
>NW_005344044.1:0-1529 GCF_000412655.1 Myotis brandtii | reverse complement strand
CATTGAACAACAAAGGAGCTCTGACCCTTGTTTCTTCCAAGGGCCAAAGGAGCTCCTTAGCCCTGCAAAACACAGCAAAGGAAAATCGAGTTCAGCCAAAATTCAAGCTTAAATTCTAAATCTAAATATTTTAACTGATCATGATGGCCACGTGTTACAAAATTATAACTTTCTTTAAAAAAGAAAAACAAACCCTGCTAATTCTGCTCTAAATATTTTATGCAGAATGCTTTCTAGCGCCCTTTTTAAACTCTCCAAACTTTATATATGCAAGAAAAGAAAACTGAAAGTAAGAGTCACTCAGTTTAAATATAGTCCTAAGATGAATTTCAGCCTCCCTCGTTCTCAATGCTCATGCTGCTGTCCAGACCAGCAGATGCTACAAGGTGGGGTTTCCTGTCACATAGGGAACTTGGACTAAATTACTCCAGAGGGATATGTGCCATTTCTAAGTTTGTGGGTTGCTTCATTGTGTAGAAAGCAACTGTTATTAGATACTAATGCTACACAGATTTCCTAAATATTCTGTGTGGCAATGGCTGAGCCAGATGCGAACCACATCAGGAGAGACATGCGTGACAGCGTTTTCCTAAATGCCGTGATGAATTATAATTTGCAAAGAGGAAAATTGCAGCAGCATGATGCCAGGACGATTTCCTCCAAACACCACTCTCATCGGGTCATGTTCTCCTTGGGCAGAGTCAATGCTCCCTTTTGTGGTGAACTCTAAAGACTGGTAGGAAAGACTGCAGTCATCTGCCTGCCCTACCTTAAGCCTATCCAGAAGGACCCCTGCACCCCAGGGAACGTCTTTATTCTCTTCTTATGTATTTTGCTGGGGTGGCTCTCTCTGTCTAGAATACAGGGCTCCAACACCCTTCAAAACCTGGCTCACACCTCAGCATCTTCCCTACCCAAGGAAAGGAGCCTTCCCTACCCAACCCCCTCTCCATGCCGATCATTCGCCTGTATTCAACATCCCCTGTAGTTACTATCTATAGTTGTCATTGTGGCTGTTGGTGGTAGCCACTGGAAACCTTAACATCAGACCTGTGTCCCCCAAACCAACTGGGTGGAACGGTGCATTTTCTGCACTTCCTCCCTCTCACTTTTGCTCTCCATCCGAAACCAGGATACTGAATCTTTGTTTACTGAGAACCTTTTGACACATTACCTTCTCTAACTCCCTCCCAGCTCCTCCTTGGTGGTTCATGCTTATGTAATATTTACCACATGGTATTATAGTGATCTGTCTATCTTCACCACTAGACCATCAGCGACTCAAGGACCATAATATAATCTTTTGGAAATATCATATATATGTCACTCCTCCCCCAAATGGATCTAATTCCAATAGAAAGCCAAATAGAATTGTTGAGGAACTTGGCCAATAATTCTCAAATTTATATGGAGGATCAAAGACCTAAGAATAAACAAGGCACCCCTGAAGAGGAATAGCAAGACTTACTACAAATGAAGACAGTGTTGTACCGGCATAGATATAGACAAATTGCCCAGTGGAGAAGACT
>NW_005344043.1:0-222 GCF_000412655.1 Myotis brandtii | reverse complement strand
CACAGAGATCTCAGCTACTCCACTGTCCACCTCTTCAGTGCCCCCCGCAGCCCAGGATGAAATTGATTCTGCAGTGAAGAGGCTGTTATTGCTAAAAATGAGCTACAAAGTGGCCATGGGGGAGAACTACAAGGCCGACTGCCTTCCAGAGAACCTTGCACCTGGATTAGTGGCCCAGGTGCCACGGAAGCTGAAGTGGATTTTGTGGACCCCTGAACTGTA
>NW_005344042.1:0-665 GCF_000412655.1 Myotis brandtii | reverse complement strand
AGAACTGCTCCGTGGCCAGGGCACAGGTCCCCTTGGACTCTCTTAGACTCCACAGGCCACTCCTTGGACCCTTGGGGCCTGGTCCCGCCCACGGGCAGAAGCACAGGGTCTGCTGCCCTGTGAGTGCTGGTCACTGGGAGAGGCAGGCGTCTCCCTGAGGGTCTCGGAGCAGAGCAGGCTCACAGCACCGAGGGCAGCTCCCAGGGGTGGCCCGGCAGGGGGCTGGCCCACAGGAGCAGCCAGGGCAGTGTCTGCGGCTGCAGGAGCGCCAGGGACAAACACTCACTGGCTGTGAGCCGTGGGGAACCTGCCTGGGAACCTGGACCCTGGGACCAGAGTCTGCACTGGGCAGCAGTGAGCTCTTTGGGGAGCCCCCAGCCTTAGCAAGAGAGAAACGGGGGCCCAGGGAGAAGGCCAGCCTGGCCACACTGCTGTGCTTAGAGCGAGGGGCCAGGAGAGAATGAGACGCGCCTGCTCAGCTGCGTGGCGGAGAGGGATGCAGCCGGCAGGCCCCGGAGAGCCGTGTGCAGAATCCACACAAGGGGCCGGAGCGGGCACTGGCCCAAACCCCCACGGAGGCGTTTCTCTCTGACGGAGGTCCCGCCCACGCTGTGGGGGGAAGAGGCTGTAGCAGCCGTGGGCAAACTACAGCCCGCGGGCCGGAT
>NW_005344041.1:0-254 GCF_000412655.1 Myotis brandtii | reverse complement strand
GTGCTCCTAAGGCTTAGGAAGAGCCACACTCAAGAGGATCAAAGAGCTGCATGTGGCTCTCGAGCTGCAGTTTGCTGACCATGAGTCTAGGAGAAAGGAAATGAGTGCTCAGAGAGGGACAAACTCAAAGAGGAAAGAAAAGGGAGGGGGAGATTTTGTTTAAAAATGCAAGTCTAATCCAGCCATAGGAGTTAACACTTGACTTAGTTGACTGTGCAAAGGAGATGGAGATTTCCAGGGCTCCGTCTCAATTT
>NW_005344040.1:0-399 GCF_000412655.1 Myotis brandtii | reverse complement strand
GGGGTGGGGACGGGGCCTGACTCGGCTGCTCAGCTGGGAACATAGATGCAGACCCTCTGCCTTGCAGACCCCGGTGGGGACTGAAGAATAAAGATGTGTATACAGCTGGAGCCAACTAAATGCTGCCCACAGCACATATGTCCTTTTTCTTTTCTTAAAGATTTTTTATTGATGTCAGAGAGGGAGATACAAATATCAGTGATGAGAGAGAATCATAGATCGGCCACCTCCTGCACGCCCCCTACTGGGGATCGAGCCGGCAACCCGGGCATGTGCCCTGACCGGATGGAAACCGTGACCTCCTGGTTCAAAGGTCAACCACTGAGCCACGCCAGCTGGGCCCCGTATGTCCCCTTTCTATTCTGACGCTATGGACTGAGAGGTCTGGGTGCATGGGGT
>NW_005344039.1:0-347 GCF_000412655.1 Myotis brandtii | reverse complement strand
TGGGGCAATCAAACGGTGGGTGGTGGTGTGGGGGGGCGTTGGTGGTCTGGGCCTCCTTCTTTGGGATGATCATGGGGTGATGGCAGGGGCCGCGACCAATCACATCGCACCCGGCTTGCTTGTCCGGACGGTCGTTCTGCTCTTCAATCGATTTGCATATTATGCTTTTATTATTATAGATATGCATAGGCCAAGGACTCAGGCATAGTGCAATGAAGGCTTCTGGTGAGGTGGAAGCTGGGACAGAGGGCTGGGTGGAGGGGGGGAGAAATGGCAGACATCTGTAATACTCTCAAGAATAAAAATAAATTTAAAAAAGGAAACATTTGCCCTGACTGGTTTGGCTC
>NW_005344038.1:0-218 GCF_000412655.1 Myotis brandtii | reverse complement strand
CTCCCCATCCGTGTCAGCAGCAGAACTCCAACTCCCACCACCACGCTTCCTTCCATTTCCAGGAAGCTCCTCAACATCTGTCTGTGTGCACACAGCTCTGCTCATATCCCATCACCCCTACTAGTTCCTGGAGACCAGGTAACTGGTTCTGTGTATCTCGCAGGGCCAGGCCTGTCGGCAAAGGCAATGTGGGCAGAGGGAGGACAGCCACTGTGCAC
>NW_005344037.1:0-218 GCF_000412655.1 Myotis brandtii | reverse complement strand
AGCAAGGAAGAGCCCTCTGGGACCCTCCTCCTCCACCTTCTCCTCATCTCCTCCTCCTCTTCCTCCTCCCAGCCATGGTCACTTCTCCAGCTGCTCCAGCAGTGAGTTGCCTTCTGAGTCAGGGGTCTTAATGCTATTGGTCCTGACGATGCAGGTGGGGTGATGCCGGCTGAGCAGCAGAATGAGCTGCTGCCACTCCTGCTTCAGCTCCTCCATCT
>NW_005344036.1:0-478 GCF_000412655.1 Myotis brandtii | reverse complement strand
CTCTATATAAAATTTCTACCCTCTCTCTACATGTTATGTTATTTTCTTCCTTTAAGTATTTATAACATTTTGTTTGTTTTTTTTTATTCCTGCAGCTTTAAGCTGGGAATATATTTTTCATGAAAATATAAGAGCCTGGAAAACCCCATCATCTCTATTTATAGTCTAGTATTGAGATGGTATGCTTTACAAAACAGTTTCAAATTCTCATCCTCAGAATTGAGAGATATCTGAGTGGTGCTTCTATGTACTACCAACATGCAAAAATGATAACAGCAATAATTGGAGTGACTGCTATTTACTGGATGATTGCTCTCTTCTGAGAAATTTACATACATTATCTCAAATCTACACCAAAACTCTGCGAGGACGTATTTTCTCCCTCCTTACAATTGAGTAAATGGGTTTATGGAGTCCAAACTATTTGCCCAAACTCAAAGTGGGTAAAGGATAGAGCTGGATCCAATCCTGAGTTAAA
>NW_005344035.1:0-306 GCF_000412655.1 Myotis brandtii | reverse complement strand
CAAAAACCTAAATATAAGATCTGGAACAATAAATAACGTAGAAGAAAACATATGTCCTAAATATATGGACCTTACTCTTAGGAAAGATTATGAATTTGACCTCAAAGGCAAGAGAGGTGGGGGCCGGCTGGTTTGCCCTGAAGTGTCCTTTGATAGATGATTGGATAAAAAAGATGTAGTACATATATACAAGGGAATACTACTCAGCCACAAAAAAATAGAATACTTTTTGCAACAAAATGATGAATCTTGAGAATATCATGCTAATTGAAATAAGTCAGACAGAAAAAGTCAAGAACCATATGT
>NW_005344034.1:0-320 GCF_000412655.1 Myotis brandtii | reverse complement strand
CTTTGTAATGCTTTAAGCAATAAAAAAAAAAAAATAATAAAATCAACCAAATTTCAAAAAAAAAAACAAACAAAAAAATAAAATAAAATAAAATATATTTTAAATGCTCAAAACAAAACAAACAAACAGAAAACCAAATCCCTTCACCCACAGGACAGAAGCCCCCAGTGGCATGTTTCAGGTTCATTTGCTGCTGTTCTCAGAAGATTGAGTATTTTTCTGTCGTCATGGAGGTGAGGATTGAATTTAGAGCCTACAGAGCTGTGATGTACCCCCTCCTTTTGTGAACAGCCCCAATCTCCAGTTCTCCCTACATGTCT
>NW_005344033.1:0-547 GCF_000412655.1 Myotis brandtii | reverse complement strand
AGAGAATAATCTCAAACCCCACTATAAGCTCATTTGATTCATAAGCCTGTTAAAAGACATGACTAAAAAGTTGATGAATACCATATTTTTCTGTGTATAAGACACCCCCTTGTGTAAGATGCCCCCACTCCCCCACTTTTCCAACCCCAAATTAAGAAATCAATATTTTAAACATAAAACAGAACACATTTTTATTCATTTATCTTTTTAATTTTTTACATCTTCATGGGCTCAGAATGCCCTAGTTCCTGTAGCATCTGCACACTCCCCACCTTCACCTCCAATCACGGCATCAGCTGATGTCAGTAACAATAAGGCTCATGATATGAGGCAGTCTGTTTGACAAGGAATGGGCATCTACCCACCCACGCGGATCCCTCCTTGTCTGACTTCCGTGCATTAGATGCTCCTCAATTTTCAGTCTAACAGTTTTAGAAAAAGAAGTGTCTTATACATGGAAAAATACGGAATTCTGATTGACCTCCACTAAAAGTCCTGTCTACAGAAAACACATAAAGTCCTCAAGACAAAGGACACAGTGAATGCT
>NW_005344032.1:0-277 GCF_000412655.1 Myotis brandtii | reverse complement strand
GGTCAGTGCGCATCATAGCGACCGGTCGTTCCACTGTCAGGCCGGAACCAGCTCTTCGACATCCCCCAAGGGGTTGCAAGAGGGAGCAGGCCAGGCCGAGGGACCCAATGGTGCATGATTGGTGCCAGGGAGGGACGCGGGAGGTTGGCCAGGTGGGGAGGGATTACAGGAGGCCTCCAGGAGTGTCCTGCCCATCTCACCCAGTCCGATTGGCTGGACCCCACCAGCAAGCTCACTTACCTGTCCCCTGGTGGTCAGTGCACGTCATAGTGAGCAG
>NW_005344031.1:0-212 GCF_000412655.1 Myotis brandtii | reverse complement strand
GGGCTGCAAGGGAAGCCCGGGTCCCGGGTGCCAGAGGTAATCTGGTGCTGGCAGCAAGGGGAAGGAAGGCCTACTCTTGCACAAATTTCCTGCATCGGACCTCTAGTATAATATGCCTGGCTTCTTTCACTTAGCATAGTGTTTCAAAGTTCATCCATGTTGTAGCGTGTATCAGATTTTTAAAAAAATATATTTTTTATTGCTTTTTTACA
>NW_005344030.1:0-213 GCF_000412655.1 Myotis brandtii | reverse complement strand
CACGCGTGTCATAGGTTCGCCATCACTGGTATAGTGTAATATTCACACGTAAGTGTGGCTTATGTATGTGCCTCTATATAGATCCTGCCACTACCAATAATTCCCATGTACTGAACAACTGCAGTGTGCCAAACATCAAATAGGTATTTGACATTACCTCATTTAAACGTTACAATAACCTTGCAATGTAGGTACTGTTATTGCCATTGCCCT
>NW_005344029.1:0-240 GCF_000412655.1 Myotis brandtii | reverse complement strand
CTAATTAGCATATTTCCCTTTTATTAGTATAGATAACTAGTATAAACTTATGAAGTTGGATACTTTAAAGATAATAGTTTATCTTGCTGTTTACTTTTAGTGATAAAAAATCTGTTGTCAATGTAATTGCTGTTGCTTTACAGAAAAGCTGTCTTCTTCGCCCTCTGGTGGCTATTTAAAATCATTTTTTACATTTTTTTTTATTTTTTAAATTTTGTTTTATTCCTTAAAATATTACAA
>NW_005344028.1:0-1391 GCF_000412655.1 Myotis brandtii | reverse complement strand
GGGGTCGCGACCCACAGGTTGAGAACCACCGCTCTAGTCTCTGTGTGCTCACGTAGCTTCCTCCTCTTCTGTGTGTAACCTTTCTCTGCCCCTCTCTGATAAGGACACTTGTCATTGGATTCGGGGCTCCCCATGTTAATCCAGGCTAGATGCCCCCTCTCAAAATCCTTAACTTAGTCACATGTTTTGGCCCTATAGAGTAATATTCACTCTGTTATCATATCCAGTAAATATTCACAGTTTCTGAGGACTAAGGCATGCACAGATTCTGGGGGGGCTACCACTGAACTCACCACCAATGGACTGGAGGACAGTCAGACCAAATAATCTCCAGTCCCTCGCCGCACTGATATTTGGTGATTCACCAATAGGCCTGCAATGTGGGAAACTCTATTATTATTTACCACAGTTCAAAGTAATTGGCAGAATCAATGAGTATTTATTTTAACCAGGAGAATAGCTTATATCTGGTTTGCATTAATTTTTTAAAAGACTGTCACATGCCTCACTGTGGTTGGTGTGTCCCTGACCCGCACATAGTGGGGCCCGTTAGAGAGCTGCATACTTTTCGTTTATTTACCTGACTTCTCTTAGCTTCCTATGGCTTAGTCTGCAAATTCTTTGCCCAGTGAAGTTTGGTGACTATCGATGTCATAAGGGAACACTTCTGATTTTAGAACAGTAAGAAAGTTTACTTAATTTCTTTGAAATACATTAATTACACCCTGTGAAGATGCCGGTGGTTAGGAAGGGGAACCCCTATGTCAGTAAATACTTGAATGAATAGATAATTTATGAGTGTGTTCAGTGTTCAGGGGCAAAATTTACATATAAAGTGGTTTTGTAAATTGCCTTAAAATAGTTTTGAGCCTTAAGCATTTTCCTTGCTTACATTTTTAGATTGCTTTGTAAGCTCTTAGTTCACAAAAAGTACAAAGGTACACTTTAGCCCTGGGAGCAGGAGTTATTTCAACACCCAATTTAAAGGAGTTTCAAAAACAAATGAGGTTTTCTGCTATAGTTAAAAGAAGCCAGGTTGCATTTTTATGTGGATTTTTGTGCCAACTGAGACAGGAGCACCCTTTCCCCACTTTCAACCATCTCTTCCCTAATTTGGATGCATTGAGAAGATTTACTGTCCTAGTTCGCCTTTCCTTTTGCTAATATTAAATATTTATCAAGGAAAAGAGAAGAAAAAGTCCAAGTCATCTAAGAGTCTGCAAGTGCTTCGTAGCACACACACCACTGTTAGTATTTGTTTAGGAGATGCGAGGACAGCTGTCCACTAGCATTTTTTAAAATTTGACAAGTACAGAAACTAGACATTTCTATCCACAAGTTCCCAATATTTGCGCTCTTTACTCTGTAGGAAATGAGAAAGGCAGAACTAT
>NW_005344027.1:0-280 GCF_000412655.1 Myotis brandtii | reverse complement strand
GAAAACTGAAAAATAGAGTCAGCCACTCTTTCATTCTAAGGTGGGAACATTGCAGGTGGAGCATGTTTGGAAAGGAAAATCATGAGTTCACTTTATTGTTCAGTTTGAGATTTATATATTACCCTGGGTTTCAGAGAAAAAGTGTGGACTAAACATATAAATGTTAGTCAGGGTCATTAAAGGGGTGAGTAGATAAAAAATAAAAGAGAAAGTATGTCTGAGCCCTGGAGCTTTCCAATATTTTCAGGTCAGGGGGAAATATTAAAAAGAAAAAAAAATA
>NW_005344026.1:0-364 GCF_000412655.1 Myotis brandtii | reverse complement strand
CTTTTAAGCTATCCACTGAGCCAATTGCTGGGAATTCTTTTTACTGATTTTATGGATTTAAATGTATATTTTCATTGATTTCAGAGAAGGGAGAGAGGGATAGAACCATCCTGCCTCCTGCACGCCCCCTACTGGCGGGGGGGGGAGGTCAAGCCCGCCACCTGGGCCTTGAGGGACTCGAACCAGGGACCCTGGAGTCCGCAGGCGGACGCTCTATCCACTGAGCCACACCCCCGGGGGCTGGGTTCCCGGTGAATCCGGAGGGTGAGTCCGCTCCCGCTGCACATGCGCGGTGGGGCCCGGAGGCACCCGGACCTCCAGCTCCTGCAAGAAGGGAGGCAGCTCACGTGTGCAGGTAACTCGC
>NW_005344025.1:0-817 GCF_000412655.1 Myotis brandtii | reverse complement strand
CGACCTCAGTGCTTCTGTGTGCTGCAGGCAATAGTAGGGGAGGTCAGTGGGATGAAGTAGTATTGCTAGTGAGTGAGGTAGTCTCATCAAAGCTCAGGTGCTCAGGCACAGGTGGGCTGTGTCCCTATGGGGGCACAACAGGAGAGTAGGAACGTGGTGAAAGGAGCAAGAGAGTTGTTTTGGAGAAGATTATATACCCCGGGGTAGGTTGTAGAGAAGAGGCCTGGTGGAAGGCGGGGGAGGCTGTGGGCTCTACACTGGAGGCACCAGAGGGGTTCAAGGCTGTCTAAGCAGGTGCATTAGAAGGGAGGGAGCTAGACATCCAGGGAAGGTGTTGAAGCGACAAGAGAGGGGAATGCTAGAGAAGGACGTCATGGAGGGCCCCGAACTTCCGATACCCAGGGCATGACCTTGGCCGGGGGTGCTCGGCTGGGTAGCAGGAGAACCTTCTGGACTGCAGAGGGGCTCCGAGTTGTCTGTGCTGGGCTCCCGTGCCCCGAATCCCAGGAGGGTTCTGCGGAGTGAGGTCTGAGAGGACCAATGACAGGAGACCAGTGTGTCCACAAGCTGGGGAGAGGCCGTAGGGTGACGACCAGGGGCGGTACCAGTCCTGCTGGTGGGGCAGAGCAGCGACTAGGGCCGCCGGGCCACAGGAATCTCAAAACTCCTGCCTGATCCGCAGCTGATCCTTTGCTGCAGGATCCAGACTAAACTTCCAGCAGATGCTGGCAGAGAAGTGGGCAGAAACCTCACTGCGCACCAACGCGCATGCCCCGAACCCGCCAATGAGCGCGCAGAACCGGCCCTTCAGTACGTC
>NW_005344024.1:0-278 GCF_000412655.1 Myotis brandtii | reverse complement strand
AGATCAGACTGTGTGGTGCTGAGGCCAGGATCCTAGTATCGAGCAGCTCTGTTTCTCAAGATGGCGTGGTCGCTGTGCCCGTGCTGGCCGCCCAGGAGTGAGCGTTCTTGTTTAATGGGCACAGAGTTTCAGTTGGGGGAATATGAAAGCGTTCTGGAGATGGACGATTGCACCACAATGGAAGGTGCGTAACGCCACTTAAAAAATGGTAACTTTGCTGTATATCTTATTTTTTGTGCCGAGCCAGCTCAGCCAGGTTCAGTGAGCCTTAGAGGGGA
>NW_005344023.1:0-544 GCF_000412655.1 Myotis brandtii | reverse complement strand
CGGCCGTACGGCTAATTACCATGTTTCTTTTTTATTATATAGGATAGTGACCTTTGATAGACATTTTTAAAATTGTTATCTTATCTAATATCTACTTTGGGTTGCTTCCTCTTTTAATGTATTTTGCCAAAAATACAGATATTGTAGTATCATGAGTCTCTTCCTTCATGGTTTCATCTAAAGTTTTATCAATTATTTCTTATGTTTGGGTCTCTGCTGCATTGGAGTTAATTTTGAGCAGGTGTAAAGTGAGGGTCAAATTTCATTCTTCAGCATGTGGGCATTGGATCTGCCAGCCTGGTCTGTTGAAAAGGCCAGCTCTTCCCTATTGGGTGGTCCTGGTAACTCCATACAATCTTTAAAAATCTGTTCATTTAAGTTTTATCTTAAAATCTTTGAGGTTGTAGAAGCTCTTCTCTCTCAAACACAACCAACACCTGCAGTATGTTACACTGTAATGACTGGAGGTTTATCTAATCTAATAAAAGAAAAACATGCAAAATGACCGCACCTCCACTACGCCCCAAGCCATGCCCACCAGCCA
>NW_005344022.1:0-1460 GCF_000412655.1 Myotis brandtii | reverse complement strand
TGATCTAATATGGTGCTCTCTTCTCATTTTTAGCTTTCCCTTTTCCTCAATGATGTGAACTACAGATAATAATTTTACTTCACCATGATCATAAATTGAAGAATAAACAAACAGTCATTGGCCAGCCCAGAGTCACTGCTTGGTAACAAGTGTGTGTAACCTAAACTCATTCCATCAGTATCAGAGAACAAACAGAATAAACACTGAATGTCACTATTTGCTGTGCCAATAATAGCTCCAGGATGTGCCATTCTTCCAATGGTTTGAAAAACATTTCAATGCACTGAAATTTTCATAACTCTCTGGATCTTCTGACTATCACAGTATGAAACTGAAAAGCTCTAAAAAATTGATGAGAGACAGAGAGAGGGGGGGAGAAAGAATGGGGTGGGGTTGAGAGCGAAAGAGTCCCTAATCTCTTTGAGAAGAATAAAGTAATTATGCAGAAAATTCCACTCCAGTATAATACCAGTTCTCTATCTGGCTTTAAAATAGAGTGCTTCTCCTTTCAGAAAATTCTGGAAGGCCAGGAATGAGGATTAAACAGCTAGTGACTGGGAAATTTGCCCACTTTGTAAGGGTTGAAAAATTAGAAAGATAGTATTGAGAACTTTAAAAATAGTTCATATTTCTAACCAAATATCTGAAATGAGAACTAAGGTAAAGAGATCAAACCTTAGTAAATATATAATAAGGGAGTATCACTTACTGATTTCATTAAAGAATAGGAGGGAGGAGTTACTCTTCTGATGCCCAGTTACTCACTGTATGCTTATCAATGTATGACATTGGATTACCTAATCCATGACTCAGTTTCTCCATGAATAAATTGCCACTCAGTTTCTATCCCTTTAACCTGACGAACTCTAAATATAGAGTCAGACTAAGGTGTGGCCCATGAGGTACTCCTCTTGGGTGTAAATTTAAGAGGATGTTCAAAATCTCAGTTATTAAGATATATATTATTTAATGCAATATTTTTAAAAATAAAAATTAATACAAACAAAATCTATGATGAAAATAAATGTCAAAACTTTCAATAAAAACAGGATCAATATAGCTGATTTTTCTTTTTGCCTCAGGTTCAAATATAGCTCAGCATGGCCTTGTTACAGAGCCCCAAAAGTCACATAATTTGAATTCCATCAATACATCACACATGATAGTTGTTACAGATAACAAATCAATGCTTACATTGATCTAGGTACCCCCATGCAATTCTGAAACATTCTTTTGTATGTAGATCATATTATTTATTCAAACAACTACTTCAGGACTTTGCACTAGTCAACATTTTGATAGCCAACTTCAACAGACATAATTATAGATGAGAAACACATATAGATATATCTATAGATGGAGTTATAAATCCCAAATATACTGAAATTGATTTTTTTTCATCACACACAGGCGTTCTCATCCTTCTTCCCTCCCTTCCTATTCTCAGTCACCTGATCAGC
>NW_005344021.1:0-259 GCF_000412655.1 Myotis brandtii | reverse complement strand
ATGAGTGGATTACAAAACTGTGGTACATCTACACAATAGAATAATACACTGTGGTAAAAAAAGATGGAGTTCTTACCATTTGCAACAGCATGGATGGAACTGGAGAGCATTATGCTAAGTGAAAGAAGCCAGTCAGAGAAAGATATATATCACATGATATCACTCATTTATGGAATATAATGGACAACACAAACTGATGAACAAAAACAAATCCAGAGACAAAGAAACATTGATCAGACCGTCAAACCTCAGAGGGAAG
>NW_005344020.1:0-601 GCF_000412655.1 Myotis brandtii | reverse complement strand
TGTAGGTTAGTGTTTTAATTAGGTTTATGCCTTGTCCCTCCAAGAACCAACTTCTCGATCCAGGCATTTCTCAAACTGCCTGCTTCCTGGTCCCAGTGCCCCTGACCTGCATTGCCAGTCATGTGCAATATGCACCTGGTGCAGACAAGGTCTTTTTAGAACTGAGGGCTCTTTGGGGCAGCTCCCAACTCCCCACAGAGTCCCCACCTTAACTGAAGCCTTCACTTCTCCCAAAAATCATCTTTGTGAGGCTGCAGCTTTATAGCAGCCACACTTCAGTCAGTCACCACCTGGACTCTCAGCCAGCTGTGGTCCCCGACTTTCTAGCCATCGAGATGGCCCGCTGTCATGGGGGGAAATTTGGCTGGGCTATCAGGCTCTGCCCTGGCAAGACAGTCCGGCTTCTCCCAGCTCAGCATTCACAAGGGAAATGTGCATACGTGTAGGTTAGGGCTCTTAATTAGGCATATGCCTTGTTCCCCAAAGACCCAGCTCCTGGGACCAGGTTTCAGCAAACACCTTGGTTTGGTTCCTGGTGCCCAGTGCTTTTGAGTTGTGGTGCCTTCACATGCACAATAGGTGCAATAGGCCTCTGGGACAG
>NW_005344019.1:0-1308 GCF_000412655.1 Myotis brandtii | reverse complement strand
GAGGTGGGAAAGTCAGACTAACCACTGAGATCAGCTCCAATGCACCCAGGGCTTTGAAATGTCTGTTACACATTTCATCCATTTATTCCCCCAAATGTCAAAAACGCATGAAACAGATGGGGCCTGACACGTTGGACCTGATGTGCACCCAACCACCAGCAACTTCCTGAACTTGCTTTCCACTCCTCTGACGTTAGATAGATGGTAGCCCCCAGCATTGTTAGTGCTGTGATGGTACTCGTGGGCCAAGATCTGTTGTTGAGCCTCACACTAGATATGCACCACCATGACAGCCAATATGTGGTGGGCCCTGCCTTTGTACTCAGTCCATTGAAGTGTTTGAGGAACAGTCTCATTTAACCATGAAACAACCTTTAGATGTATGGATTATCCCACCATTTTCTAGAGGTAGAAACCAAGTCAGGGTAACATTAAACAATTTCTTTAAGGCCACATACCTGCTAAGTGGGAAAGCCAGGATTTGAATTCAGTTCTCTCCAACTCCAAAGCCTGTGGTCTTAACCATGTGCTCTTAGCCACAACTCTGTACTGCTTCCCTGAAACTGCCTGGGAATTAGAGGTGAAATTCTGAGTTTTTATCCCAGGATAAACTGTCAAGGATGTGGATCTAATGCTGAACAAAAACTTCTCAATATATTCCTGCACTCTGACTTTGGCCATGACCACTGACCAAAAGACACCACTAAAGTGGCCTCCTCCCTCTGCTCCTCATGTCTTATCCCCTCTATTTACCTGGAGCAACTAACTGTACCAGACCAACCATCCGACCAACCATACCAGGGTGGAGAATGAACTTGATCTGGTGACATGGGGGTTCTCAACCTTGGCTGCCATTAGGACCTCATGCCCCCTGAGAGGCTTCTGGCCTGAGTGAAACCTGGTTTTTTTTGTGTGTGTGTGTGTGTGTGTTTTTAATATCCAAGATGATTCTATTGTGCATCCAAGAATGAGAATTACTATGTTAAGGGAAAAATGTCAAGGGTTTGAGGCCCTTCTTTTTCACAGTCAGCAGAGCAACTGGCTTCATCTCGTGCTTTTGTGAAAGCCCATTACTATCTCCCTGTCGATGACAGATTGCTCTTTCCAGAAGAGAACAATGTCCCAACTGTAACCTAAAATTTAAGGAAGGCAAGGAAGAAAAGCAACAGAGGAGAAACTTCTCAAAAAGAGTAAAATGCATTTCTAACCACAATTTAAATATAAAATAACTGATCGTAATATAATGGGAGACTATTTTTTCCAACTGAGAAGATTCTTTTTATTTTTGACCTTGCATGCACAATTCAG
>NW_005344018.1:0-623 GCF_000412655.1 Myotis brandtii | reverse complement strand
GGCGCGGGGTGCTGTACCCGGCAGGGTGCCGAGGCGCGGGGTGCTGTACGCTGCAGAGGCCCAGCCACGGAGGCGCAGGGAGTGAGCGATTTATCAATCAGGGCCCTGGCGGAGGTTCTTAAAGGCACCGGTGCCCGGTCGCGGGAGGCGTGTCCACGGAGGGTCTGCCCCGCCCCGCCGCTTCGCAAATCCCTCCCTCCCCAGAGGATGGTGCGTGTCCTAAGGGGATGCCTCTCCAGGTTGCCAGAGGGTGCCGGCTGCTGAATTGAGGATGCGACTACGTTCTGGGGGTGCAGGCCGCTTCGCCTGCCCTCCCCCACCTGGCCCCGGGGGACCCGCCTCTAGGGGCTGTGCTGATCCCAGATGCCAGCGCGGATGGTCACCTACTCAGCGGAAGGAAAGAGGGGGGCTGAAGAGAAGGCTGTGCCTGAAGGCCGGGGGGTTTAGACCACTGCACCAGAAACTGACCACAGAGACCAAAGACGCCAGAGAAAGAGACGAGGACAAAACAGAGGGGCGGTGAACCCAGATTCCACCTTTGGAAAATAGTTTAATGACCATTTCTTTTCTTTTTAAAAAAAATATATTTTGTTGTTTTTTTTACAGAGAGGAAGGGAGAGGGA
>NW_005344017.1:0-212 GCF_000412655.1 Myotis brandtii | reverse complement strand
GAATCACTGATCAGCTGCCTCCTGCACACCTCACAGGCTCAGCCCTTAACGCAGGCATGTGCCCTGACCAGGAATCGAACCGTGACCTCATAGGTCGATGCTCAACTACGGGGCCACACTGGCTGGTCTACTTTAATTTGTTTTTATTACTATGATACGTGTGTTTTTAAAAAAATAAATAAATAAGCCTCACGTGAATAACATCCCTAACA
>NW_005344016.1:0-585 GCF_000412655.1 Myotis brandtii | reverse complement strand
TTTGAGGCTCCCTTCAGCACTGGGGCCCAGATGAAACCATCCTCAGCCCCAGGGCCAGTCCAGTTCCTGCCCTTCCTTGCCACACACCTGGGTCTTTGTTCCTTTGGTCTTGTGGTTGTCCCGCGTCCTGTCACCCACTCCCTTTTTTGCTTAAGTTATTCAGGAGTAGTTTTCAAACAAAGAACCTGAGTGGGACATAGGTTAATTTTAAGTCCATCAGATTTGGAAAGGATTTGAGAGGTTGACAGAACTGTGCAGAGCCCAAACCAGGCAGAGAGAGGACAGAAGCCTGGCAACCCTTCTGTGTTGTCAGGTGAACAGAGATCTTAATATCTCCTCCCTGTTCTTTCCTCCCACCCCCACCCCCGGCCCCCCGCATGCTCAGCATGGGACATCCACACCGTGGGCTCACTGCTCAGAGTGACCTGTGGGTGGAGTAGGTTCTGAACTTTGTACCATCTGCTCCCTCCCCCTGGGCATCATCTGGGTTAAACTTTTCATCCCCGAGTGGCCTCCTCCCACCAGTCAGCGCGCTCTGGGCAGACGGGCCCCCTTACCCGTTGTTCAGAGAATGCTTTAAAACTA
>NW_005344015.1:0-369 GCF_000412655.1 Myotis brandtii | reverse complement strand
TGTTTGAGGACCAGAACAGAGGATGGATACTGACATCAGGATTTTAAGAAGATTTCCTGCTGATTCTAATGTGCAGCCCAGGTTGAGAACCACTTCACTAGAGTGAGGTGGTGGAGTTTGGTAGGAAGGGAAGATTGATATTATGTTA
The DNA here is from genome assembly GCF_000412655.1 of Myotis brandtii. Lineage (NCBI taxonomy): Eukaryota > Metazoa > Chordata > Mammalia > Chiroptera > Vespertilionidae > Myotis > Myotis brandtii. Next base: position 221 of record NW_005344015.1, on the reverse strand, counting down.
TTGAAAAATATTTATTTTTTTAGAGTGAAATGGAGTTTTGCAATTGAAACATTAATTTTAATACTTTCAATCACTCTTTTTTGCCCTCATTATAAAACTTAGGCTTCTTAGCATATAGAGAGCTTTCTAATATTTCTTCTATCAGTCCACAAAATTTTCCTCATTTCTTGTTTTTTCCTACTAGGTACTTGCATTGGCTACCAGCAAGAGACAGTATATCA
>NW_005344014.1:0-296 GCF_000412655.1 Myotis brandtii | reverse complement strand
AGGGTCGTGGCATTAGGAAGGTTGAGAACCACTGGTGGGGACTCTCCCAGGCCAGACAAGCTGTGTCCAGCTCTGGGACCTGCCAGGCAGGGTACCACCCTCAAGGGCCAGGGGGAAGGAGCCCTGGAGGATCTGTCTGTCCCATGGAAGTGGGGGCTGCCTCGGCTCTGCAGCTACCTCCAGCCCAGGGGCTCCTCCGTGCTCTGTGGCAGCACAGGTGGAGGATCAGAGTGATTTCCAGTGTGACCACAGCCACGCGACTGGCCACCCTCTGCCTGCAGGGAAATACTCACTTT
>NW_005344013.1:0-204 GCF_000412655.1 Myotis brandtii | reverse complement strand
AGCCGATCAATGATTCTCTCTCATCGTTGATGTATCTATCTTTCTCTTTCTCTCCCTTCCTCTCAAATCAATAAAAATATATTTTAAAAAACAAATAAAACATTAGGCTAGAAATATTAATTTTAAGCTACTACCATCATCAGTACTTCTCCTTCTTTAACCCAGGATCTAAATCTGTAAGGAACAGGTGTTGCAGGGATGAGG
>NW_005344012.1:0-750 GCF_000412655.1 Myotis brandtii | reverse complement strand
CCTTCTCCAGATTCTGAATCCTTGCTGCAAAAGGTTGAGGCACCCTCTATTACCATATGGAAGAGTTCCACTGCCTTAGAGACCCTCTGTGCTTTGCCTTTTCATCCCTCCTTCGCTCATCACCTCGGGCAACCACTGATGGTTTTACTGCCCCCATAGTTGCCCTCTCCCACAATTTCAGAGAGTTGGGATTATATGGCACGCAGCCTTTCCAGCGTGGCTGCTTTCACTTTTCCCCCTGATTGATTCTGAAGCAGCTGAAACAGACCAATTTGTGTCCATCTTCAGAGATTTAAAATCAATGAATATCAGTACATTTTTTGAGGACTCACTTAGATAGTCATTGAATATGTGCTTACGTTGATTGTAACCCAGCATTCCCTTTTCTGTCCATATACTGATCTATATCTCCATCGAGGGTGGTGAGATATCTCGGAGGTGCACCCGGAGAATACTGGATAGCTAATATTTCAGGAATATTCTTTTATGCTTTCCATGGACTACTTCTGACAGAAGGTCCAGCTACAAAGTGGGGTTTGCTCAAAATGTGGCTAAGGCTGATCTGATGTTTACTTTCAGAAGAAACAATAATCAATAAAACAATAACCTGCTTTTTAAGTATTGTTCCGACTATTCTGCTATTTACATATAAAAGACCTCAATAGTACAAAGCGATGTTGTGTTGTTTTCATTCATTAGATGTGAAGCAGAAACACCGACTTGAATAACACAATAAATTGATTTTTAGAC
>NW_005344011.1:0-397 GCF_000412655.1 Myotis brandtii | reverse complement strand
AAATGGAACTACATCAAACTTAAAAGCTTCTGCACAGTGAAAGATGTAATCAACAAAATGAAATGAAAGCCTACAGAATGGGAGAATTTATTACGTTATTTTAATTGCCTCTTTACTTCTCTATTTCCCCCTAGAGAATATAGCCTACTTGAGTTCAAAGGAGTATATTGTCCATCATTATCACCCCAGCCTCAACCCGGGCCTGGCAGCACGTGGGACCTAGGAAATTTTTACTGAATAAATAAATAAACTAAAAGAAAAATGTCCAATCCCTTCATCATGACTTCCAGACTCCATAATCTACCTGACATTACCTAATCACCTTCACCTCATATTACCCTATCTTCACCGACATCTATTCCAGTGGTTCTCAACCTTCTGGCCCCTTAAATACAGT
>NW_005344010.1:0-297 GCF_000412655.1 Myotis brandtii | reverse complement strand
TTAATTGCCTCTTTACTTCTCTATTTCCCCCTAGAGATTATAGCCTACTTGAGTTCAAAGGATTATATTATCCATCATTATCACCCCAGCCTCAACCTGGGCCTGGCAGCATGTGGGACCTAGGAAATTTTTACTGAGTAAATAAATAAACTAAAAGAAAAATGTCCAATCCCTTCATCATGAATTCCAGACTCTCCATGATCTACCTGACATTATCTAATCACCTTCACCTCATATTACCCTATCTTCACGGACATCTGTTCCTTCTTCATCATGAACTCATCTGTCTAATCATTT
>NW_005344009.1:0-216 GCF_000412655.1 Myotis brandtii | reverse complement strand
AAAAATTAAAAACATCCTGAAAATGAATGACAATGAAGGCACAACAATCCAAAATCTGTGGTACACAGTGAAAGCACTCCTGAGAGGGAAGTTCATAGCTCTGCAGGTCCATCTCAAAACACAAGAAAAAATGTTAATAAATCATCTCACTCTAGAACTTAAAGAATTAGACAGAGAGTAACAAGAAAAGCCGAGAGTGAGCAGAAGGAAGGAGAT
>NW_005344008.1:0-219 GCF_000412655.1 Myotis brandtii | reverse complement strand
ACAATGCACGGGCGTTCCCTTTTCTCCACACCCTCCCAACACTTGTTATCTTGTCTTTTTTAGATAACAGCTATTTCAACAGGCATGATACATTGCACACTCTTGCACATGGCTTTTGGTGAACATACTAATTTTCCTTGGAATTGCTGAATCATAGGACAGCAGCTACTTAGTAGCTACTTAGACCAGGTTTTTAAGCTTTGAAGGACCAGTCACATT
>NW_005344007.1:0-868 GCF_000412655.1 Myotis brandtii | reverse complement strand
TAACCTTCATTGCCTCCTAAGGCCCTGACTCCAAATGCAGCCTGGAGATACGGGCTTGGGAAAGCCCCCAGGAGGGGCTGCATCTGAAGGGAGTGTGAAGGGCTCAGTGGAGCCAGGCGCGAGGAGAGCTGAGTAGGAAGGAGGGCCATCTGCAGGGAACTGTCAGCTTCCGGTGTGGCAGGGCTGAGGAATGAGGCAGAAACGGAAAACCTTGGCAGTTAGGACCCAAGTCTGGAGGAGCAGGTGGAATTCAATCCCAAGAGGCCTTTTATATCATGTTATTGAGTTGGTACTGTATCCCCAAAAGAATTGGCCACAAATTGAGGCATTTTGCTATATAAAGAAGACTGAGAATTTCCGGGATGGGTAAATGTGAAGAAGGCTATATGAAATTCCTAAAATGTATCAAGTGTAAGCCAGTATAACCTCAGGCCAAGTCATTCAATGGGACCAGGGGTGGGAGTCGCATTAGAAGCAGGGTCTCCCCTTCCTCTCTCCACAGCCGGACAGGGACAGCAAGCACTTGACGATGCTGCTGTGGGCGTTGAAACCAGAGCATGCAAAGCAGGAAGGTTTCCATATAGCTCTTCAGGAGGCGCCCACGGAGAGAGGCAGGTGCCCCAGAGGAGCTGTGCTCTTCCCGCAGCCCAGCCCTTAGCCCCATGCCCCAGAGGGCCTTTGCCAGGGTGGACAGACTGCCAGGTCAGTCCATCAGCGGGCAGCTCCAGGAGATGCCCCTGAAAACCCCATGCACCTCAGTGAAGGGATCCTAATGATGAGGAGAACGTCATTTTAACGGGATTTTTACTTATGATCTCCTAACGCAAATCCCATGGGCAGACCCAGACTAGAGCAGAGGAGGATGCCC
>NW_005344006.1:0-622 GCF_000412655.1 Myotis brandtii | reverse complement strand
TCTCTCATTCTCATGCATTTTGTATTTATTTTTTTGCCTTGTATTTATATGTTCATAAACAATACATAGGTTGGTTTTTAGGTTTTAAAGTTTTACTAAAGTATGTCTGACTGTATGTGCCATTTTATAACTGATTTATTTTTGCTTATTCTTATGACCCCACTGCACTTTTTATGCCCATCTCCATGACAGCAATTAGCTTGTCAGATGATCATCGTTGTCTTTCCAAGTGGGTTGCAAGCAAGCTCCTGGCGGTCAGGGAGCTCAGCTTTACCTCACCACGTCCCCAAAGCCTGGCCTGGTCTTGTTGGTTGGCCGCTTGGATAACGGGCAAACTTTTACTGAATGCCAACATGGTACCAAGCACTGTGCTCTGTGAGGGCACCCAGATGTGATTCAGCCTCAGCTTTAGGTCCCAAGGGGTCACAGACTGAAAGATTGTGCAGATGATGAGCCAGGCTCGAGGCAGCAGGGGTCTACAGAAATGCACGGGAGAGGCTGAGGGGTGGCAGGGAAGGGCTGTTAAGGGTGAGAGGAGGTGAGCACTGGGCAATGAGTAGAAGGTGCAGTCGGGTGAAGAGGGATTAGAACATTTGTGGCAGAAGATACAGTGCTGGTGAGA
>NW_005344005.1:0-994 GCF_000412655.1 Myotis brandtii | reverse complement strand
CCCACCCCATTTACGGTTGGCCTCTCCAGTTTCCGGTCACCCCAGCCTGACCCCTGGAAGTGATTCACGGCTCATTCTCTTCTCTTCCTCTTCTTCCCAATAACAGGTCTCCTGCCAGATCCTTCACAGGCCACCTTCCAAATATCCCCCAGATCCTCACTCCCAAATCGTTCTTCCACCCATGAGCTCCTGCAGGATTTGGGGTGAAAACCAGGGTTATTTCAATAATCCCCTAAAATGCATCCCTTTTTCAACTACTGGTACTTAAAAGGCAAATATTGCCATTGGTCCTATCTGCTTAACACACTGTTGGCTCTGTGCTTTCTTTCCTCATTAGGGGGGTGCTTCTGCCAGCTGCCCCTCCTGCCTGCGGAGCCAAGCCCTGGCATCGCAATAACCACTTGAGTGTCCTCCACACAAGGCACTGTTTCAGGTCTCCCCAACTTTGTTACCGGAGGAAGTCCTGCTCCCCTTCTTCAACCTTCTTGGTAATGGAAAGAACATAGGTTTTAAGGGCAAAGAAATCCAAGTTCAAGTTTCAGCTGGACCACTTAGTGATCCTGGAACTTGAATGATAATGTGTCAAAACACTACCGGTACTTCCTTGCATGAGAATCATTACCAACTAAACTGTTTAATTAATTTAAAAAGATTCTTGCTTTAGAGAACATTTTAAACTCCTACTAAATGAATGTTTATGGCATTAAGCCTGCATTGATTAATCTTTCAGAGACAGTAACATAGATTTATTTCTGAACTAAATAAAGAACTTGCAGTGGTTGATAGTATCAGCTATTCCAGAAAATCCGAAATAAACTATAAGGGATTGGCCTTTTCTTTCATAGTTTTAATAAATGTGATCAATAGTCTATCTCAAGTTGGTATTAACAGAGTAAATACTTTTATCCTAAGTCATACACTCTGAGGTGTTGGCTCTGTGTGTGTGTTATGGTGTGCATGTGTGTGTGTGTGTGTATTTAGTTGATCTAATGGC
>NW_005344004.1:0-303 GCF_000412655.1 Myotis brandtii | reverse complement strand
CCAAAAGTTCACTTAGAGTGAATATAAATGGGGCCACTCCTGCTTCCATCTCTTGGTGCCTAGGCTCATGGACTCTTATTTTTATTGGAAACCCAATACCATATAAAGGTAGATCTTCGATTTAAAGTGAATACTGTGTTCTTAAAGTTAGTTACTGTAAGTAATATTGTAAAGCCCCATTATTGTAAAGTACTGTCTCTCACCTGCACTTCAACTAAGCCTTTAACAGCCATGATAAAGGAGGTGAATGAACAGCCAGATGAAGGAATACATGGGGCAAAGTCTGGGAGGGTCCCAAACATG
>NW_005344003.1:0-1654 GCF_000412655.1 Myotis brandtii | reverse complement strand
GATAATTGGCAACAAGAATGTCTGATCAAAGTTCATCTAGTGAGGAAGAGAAACTTAATAATCAGGTGGATAGAATGATACATCCTATGGATAAATTTTCCACTACCTTCTCCAGTGCTTGATCAATGGGCTCATGAACAAAGTCATTATGGTGGTAGGGAAAAATTACCTTTAAGATCTCCCTGAGTTCAATCTCTTATAGACTATTTTCATTTTATTATACAAGGGTGGGCAAAAGGTTTACAATTTACATGCCTTAACAACATGGAATTTCTCTTACCAGTGATGACGTGGTTAATGTAGTGTTGAGTCTGTAATGTATCAGCTACAGAGACCAACACTTGGACTCCAATATGGCATCATTTCTCATAGGGGTAGCCAGCCATCTGTTCGCAGTTTGATAATATTGGGAGATCATGATGGAGGGAACAGAGGTTTGTTCTCACTACAGGAGACACATCATCTGGGTATGGATTTGCCTTTCCTGCCTATAATTCTTTTGAGAGCACCACTATCTATAGAGCCAGAGAACACCTTTTCCATTGTTATGCCATTTTCTATAGCAGGGCTTCTGATCAAAGAACAGATTTCACAGCAAAAGAAGTGCAGCAATAGCTTATGCTCATGGAATTAACCGGTCTTTCCAAATACTTCGTCAACCAGAAGTTACAGGGTTAATAAATATATGGAATGGATTACTGAAGACTCAGATCTAGTGCCAGTTAGGAGACAGCACCCGGAGAGATAAGATTCTGATATACAGAATGAGAATGTACTTGGAAGAAGAGACCATTATATGATGCTCTCTCTGCCACAGTGAGAAGACATCAACCTAGGAATCAAGAGATGAGCACAACAATGAATTTTCTCACTATTATGTCCAATAATCCTCTTGCAGAATATTTGCTTTCAGACCTAACAACCTTGAATTCTGCTGGTTTGGTAATCTTAAGTCTCTACATTGGAAATATTTCAAATATGGGACACAGGATTTGTTCCATCGAATTGTAAGATGAGACTGCTACCTGGACAATTTGGGCTCTTTATGCCACTGAATTAACACACAGAAAAAAGGGTTATTCTACTTGTTGGAATGATTTATGCAATACCAAAGGGTTGTTGCTATGCACTGGAAATAAGCAGGACTAAATCTGAAACCGGGAGGATGTGTTTTGTAGTACTTCCATATCCAGTGACAAAGGTTAATGAGAAACAACAGGAGGGGAAAAAAGCAGCATGGTGAGAACCCTGACCTTTCAGGAAAGATTTGCATGACCCACCCAGGAAAGAACCCTGAACTGCAGGGGTTCAGGCTGAGGGCAGGGTGAATGTGAAATGGAGAGAGAAAGAAAGGAGCGATTTTATCACTTACATCCTTGTGGTCAGTTACAGAGATGAGGAGGATAGTAGCCAGGTATAGATATTTTTGCTTGTTCTATGTGTTTATTGGTATATACTAACATTTGTTTCTTCTCTTACTTCCTCATTTTTATTTTTTAGAGAAGTTGGTGGAAGTTATCTTTAAAATGTAGTTGTTAGGTAACAGAATATTCCCTGTAACTGTGATCAAATTTGAGAAGTACTTATTATAGCCAGTAATTAATATAATGACTGTTGGGACTGTGTTTCTCCTCATTTTGAGGACCAAGTGAGA
>NW_005344002.1:0-1045 GCF_000412655.1 Myotis brandtii | reverse complement strand
CTCCTTAAATCTACATTCTAAGTATAGCAAATGTTATATACATTATACTCTACTACTTACTATTACACACTGCTACTATTGCTATTAATAATATTGTTATTATTAATTATTGTTTTCAATTTTAAAGTCAAAATTACTGATGCTCCTCAAAATATATTATGGAGTTAATAAAAGGCATAACTGTGACTTGAATCTTGTCTTCTGACAAGAGATTACATACCCTATCATACTCCACTCACTGATCTCCAGAATTAATTGGTTTTGAAAATTAGAATTTTTAGACATTACAAAAACATATAAAACTATGAAAAATAATTGTAGGAGATACTAAGGCTATAAACAAAAAGGGTTCTCTATAAACAGCCTAGTAATATGTGTTACTTCAATCACAAACATTTCATGGATTTAAATGTTTTCACTTCCCAGTCCTACATAGAGTTGTCAGGGAGAAAATATTAATTACAAAGCTCTATAACTGACAGTCTGAAACATTTCTTTATAATATAAAAGCTTGGAGGCATTGTGAATATTATAAAGTAAAATAATGCAAATTGCTATAGGCAAAGAACATATTTTTTTGCTAAGCAACGGGTATGAGCCAGCACATTTATTTGTTTTTACAGGAAGTGATTGCAGAATCTTTCTTCAGAAAATTATGTTGATATATGCAAAACTCAGCCAGGATAAAGACTTTTCATATACAATTCAAAAAGAGACAACCATATTTTTAAGGTTAGCATAACAAGAATTTCAAAGGTAAATTACAAATCAAATTGTACAAATGCACTCAGATTCTATGACACAACCTATGCAAAGCAAGGCCAGTATATTCCATTTCTTACAGCAACTTACCTGCCTAAGTTATTTTTTGAGTGGTTATTCGGTCTATATTACTTGTCTTCATGGTATCATGTATGGGGAGGAGGTAATAAGGTGAACATAATAAGACAGTTTGAGCAATTTTATTCTTTACAAACAATAACACCTCAATAATATTTATTTATTTCTATGTTCAGTTATGGATATAGTGTTCATGGAAAATACA
>NW_005344001.1:0-1035 GCF_000412655.1 Myotis brandtii | reverse complement strand
AGAGAGAGAAAAGGAAAGAAAACAAATTCTCTCCTCCAGGTCGAAGGACTGCAGACTGTGCAGCAAAAATTTGGGCCCATCAAGGGTGTTTGTCCTTCAGTGAGAGAATATGTGACTTTCCACGTTGAGAAATCACATTGAGGAAATTTGAGTCAGAAAAGTCCTGCCAAACTGACTTCTGTCCCACTCGTCCTCTACTGTTAAGTGCTAGTTTTTAAATCACCAAGTCCCTGAAACATCCCTTATGAAACTCTAAATGCATGTGAAAGGAGCCTTATTATATGTTGTCAATAAAAAGTAGAGTGTGACTGGAATGGGTCATCAGATGGTCTTCCAGGCCACATGACCAGAGGGGAAAGCACATAAACATCTGCCTCTAAGTCATGGCCACGAGCAGAGGACTCAGCACTAACACACACACCAAGTGTCATGAGATCCAGTTACTTACAGTTCTGCTGGCATGAATATTGCAGCCACATACAAGCTTAACCCCACATTCACAGTGAAGTTCTTTTTGAATGCTCACCAGCTACCTTTTTTGGTTGTCTCATTGCTCTGGACCCATTTGCTGCCCGACACAGGGCTGGAGAGTTCTTTAGAGAAATGAGGAAAATAGAAAATACAGCAACACTGATGGTTGTAGTCAGGATCAGGTTCCCAGGATTTAGTAAGGCACCTATGAGAAGAAAGGGCAGGTTGCCCCACTTTCAGGTTCTTCATTCTCAAGATTTTTATCGAGTGAAAAGCTTTGTGAGTACTTACTCTTATGGCTGAGAAGTGATTTGTGGCTATGAAATGTAAGATACTAAGTTTGGAAGTGACCTAACTCCATAGAAAGCAAGTCCACGTCACCATCTTGCAACCGCTCAGAGCATCTATAACATCTGTCAGATGAATCAGTATTTCTATAATGCAAATGGTTACTGCAGACTGGTACTCTCTGAAAAATTCCCACTGTGTAAGATAACCTATTAGACCAAGATGATCTCATAAATTGATTCTTCTGGATTTGGGCTTGATTGGTTTATTGAGTTT
>NW_005344000.1:0-207 GCF_000412655.1 Myotis brandtii | reverse complement strand
AGCAACCCAGGCATATGTCTTTGACTGGAATCAAACCCTGGACCCTTCAATCCATGGGCCGACACTCTATCCACTGAGCAAAACCAGCTAGGAAACACTTTTCTTTTTTCTATATCTTCTATTTATCTCATTATGTTCATGCTTTCCTTTAAGTTCCTCAACATATACTATCTTATAATCCTATCTAATAAAGAGGGAATATGCTAA
>NW_005343999.1:0-323 GCF_000412655.1 Myotis brandtii | reverse complement strand
CATATATCTACAATTTCAAGTAGAAATATATATATATTTATTATGTAAAATAATTCCTATTTTTATTGCACAGTAATGCCATATTGTTGTGTGAAATTTATACTTTATGGAATTTACTGATTTTTCTCTCAGTTAATAAAGGATCAATTGTGAATGTTTTAAATTGCGAATGTTTTAGTGTACTATAAAAGAGGATTTATTTTCTATTTCTATGATAAAAATTTAATATGTATTCATATGATCTACCTAAGTTTTTGTACAACCGAAACTTATGTGTTGCCGAAATCGGTTTGGCTCAGTGGATAGAGCGTAGGCCTGCGGAC
>NW_005343998.1:0-836 GCF_000412655.1 Myotis brandtii | reverse complement strand
AAATTTTTGTGCACCAGGCCTCTAGTTTGATTATAAGCAGAAATATAAACAGTATATGTTATTGTTTGATACTACCGGAATGCTCTCAATTAAAACTTACATGATAACAAATGTGTCTTTCTTTCTAACCTGGGTGATAACCCTAATAAAATATAAATCTACAAGTAACAGTCTATAACTCAGAGTAGTAGATAACGTGGTGGCAGATTGTCATACATGTCTACCTCCAGAACATTTCATGGATCTCACCAACGGAGGTAATGGACAAGAGTCTGTTGCTTGAATTCACTGTGCCGTCCTGGCCCCTCTGATTCCGCCCGATAAGCAAGCCTCAACCTATGACAACGCAGTCTTCTTTGCTTTTGTCCTTCTCGCTCCTGCCCCTCGTCTCTTTGTGCCTGAATGGGAGTTCCCTGACTCTCTTGCTTGTGCCAAGTCATCGTTTTCTAGACTAGCGCTACCTAAAACCTTTCTGACTCCCTGGCTTGGACACTCAGACATCACACAGCCCCCTGTATCTTCTGTTTGCGAGGCAGCGCTAATGTCCTCGGAGAGACGTTCATGTCCGAGCCGGGCGCTGCTAGGCACCTCTTCATTCTCCAGGTGATGGCTGGGAGCAGCACCGGCTCCTTAGGCAGCAGCTTTCACAGATCCTTCCTCTGATCCCTCAGCACGGGCTCTGCAGCCTGAAGCCTGCATGGTATCACCTTCAAACAGTTCTCTACCAGCTCTTCCTTTCCCCGCCTCCGCGTTTACATCACCATCTTCGTGGTTCAGTTTTCCAGCCAACTCCATCTGCGGGTCTTCTGGAAAGCCCAGGTTGTCACTGCTTCCGG
>NW_005343997.1:0-891 GCF_000412655.1 Myotis brandtii | reverse complement strand
GCATCTGCCCCCTGGTAGTCATTGCACATCATAGCTATCACCTTTTATATATATAGATAGATATGTAATAAAAGTTTAAAACATAGTCACTCTTCTCCACCTGCTTGTAATCCAGTGGAGAAGCAAAATTTACCCACTTGAAATAGCAAAAGTGTAATTAACTCTTTTACTGATACTAAGTATAACTGACACTTGAAAAGAGGAACAGATTGTATTGTATTGTTATATAAAGTCACCTTTGATTTTCCTATCAATGATACTGAAAAACCATCTTTGTGGGTAACTTAAGCAATTACTAAGAAATCACCTTATTTATTCAATTGCCAGAGCTGAATTCTTCTCAGTAAAGCTAAAACTGAAGCTATGACCCAACTCTGGAGCTGGGCCACTGGTGCTCATGTTTTGACTCTTTTAGATATGTGACCTTGGACAAGTTACTTGACCTCTCTGGGCCTCAGTTTCTATATTTATAAAGTTAGGTATTTCTAGAATGTTTCTCATAGGATTATAATGAGGATTAAATGAATTCATATTATTTCTAACACAGTGCCTGGTGGTAAGCACAATGTAAGTATTTGCTATTTCTGGTTTCTACCACTAACATGGCTGACCTTCCCCAAGACAACAATATAATTTGGTAATGACAGACCAGCACAGTACCTTGCAATTAGAAATCCATGAGTAGAGTATAGAGACTTTGAGTAGGCCCAGAAGGTAACAATGTGAAAATATTGGCCCAATCCTTCCTCACTCAAAGAAATGGTTATCTTAGAGAGTGAAGAAGACTTCACATCTGCAGCTGACAACTTAGGTCCAAATACTGTAACTATTTCTATGTGTGCTATTTTTACTAGTATGGTCAGCTGCTTTTCTATCTGAAGTCTCCACCAT
>NW_005343996.1:0-326 GCF_000412655.1 Myotis brandtii | reverse complement strand
GAGAGAGATAGAAACATTAATTATGAGAGAGAACCATTGATTGGCTGCGTCCTACAGGCCCCACACTGGGGATCGAGCCAGCAACCCAGGCATGTGCCCTGATGGGGAATCAAACCTCCTCCTCCTGGTTCATAGATCGATGCTCAACCACTGAACCCTGCTGGCCAGGCCACACAAAATTCTTTAGAAGCCATTTGTGCTTGTTTATTTTTACATAAAGGATGAGATTTATATAGAGTAATTTTTATCGATTTTATGTATTTGAATGGAAAGAGTGATTTGTATTAAAGTTTTTAAATAAGCCCTCTTCCATGATGCCATACTAT
>NW_005343995.1:0-550 GCF_000412655.1 Myotis brandtii | reverse complement strand
CAAGTTCCTTCTAAGATATCATACTGACAACTAGTCTCTTTGAAAGCCATAAGAGAAGAAGTTAAAAGAAATAAATGGGTTATCCTGGAGAAAAGAAAAGTCAAGGGATTACAAAACTAACTTCTGATGTATTTCCATGGTTAAAACAGATTTAAAATGGTATTACCCCCATGAGACAGGACTAACACCAAAAGATGGAAGGAAGAGTGGCAGATTTTGAATTAATCTAAAAACTATGTTGATAGTCAAAACTATTACCAGGGATATTTGGATAGAGACCCAGTAACTATGTTGGTGTGAATGAAAAGACTGTACAAGCATTAATGGTAGAGAGAAAGGTGTCTAGACTACTTATTCTCAAGCATGACTATATTTTGGAATCATCTATAAAATTTGATTTAATGTTTAGCAAAATTTTCCCCAGTCCTATCACTCTTGAGAATCTCTGAGGACAATGCCATAAGATGGATCAAACCAAGAATCATGAAGTAGGACATGAACAACAGCAGTTTTGAAATCTGGATTTTAGCAAGGAAACTCCTTCCATAGC
>NW_005343994.1:0-481 GCF_000412655.1 Myotis brandtii | reverse complement strand
TCAGTAATTAAGGAAATAGTAGGCAGAATTCCAAGATAGCTCTCAAAATTCCTGCTCCTGGTGTATATAGGCTATATATCCCCTCCCTCTGAGTATGGACAATACTTGTGAAGATGATGGAGCAGCATTCCCATGATTAATTTGAATAATATGGTAAAAGTTAAGGGAATTTGTAGATGTGAGTAAGGTCCCTAATCAGTTGTCTTTGAGTTAATAAAAAGGAAATTATTCTGGGTGGGCTTGACCTACTCAGGGGTCTAGGTCTTCCATGAAAGAGAGTAGGATTCTTTCTCTTGCCTTGAAAAGCAAACAACCATGTTGTAAACTGCTTCTGGAGGGCATCACATGACAAGGACCCTTTCAGGGTGTTCTCCAGAAACTAAGAGTTATCCCCAGCTGATGGTCAGTAAGAACATGGAGACTTCAGTCATGCAACCTCAAGGAATTGAAGTCTTCCAGAAACCAATTAGTTTAGAAGAAG
>NW_005343993.1:0-309 GCF_000412655.1 Myotis brandtii | reverse complement strand
GTGTCTCAGCCTGAGCAGACCTGCCTGGGCGTCAGGGTACAGCTGCCCTAGGTGGCCAGGACGGGGCAGGGCAGACCCAGGTCCCTGAGACCAGCTGTGCCTGCGTCAGAGCCCCTCAAGGAGGGCCCCTGTGTGTGCAGTGACCTGGGCTCCCCACACAGCCTGGGACCCCCATCCAGCCGGAAAGCAGGCGCCCGTGTGGTCCCTGATCCACTCCCTGGGGCAAGGCTGGCAACTCCGGCTCCGTGAGCCCTGCAGGACAGGAACTGAGTCCAAGGCTGCCTGTCCCGGCCCCTCCTGTGCCCGCAG
>NW_005343992.1:0-1414 GCF_000412655.1 Myotis brandtii | reverse complement strand
GCCCCCTGGTGGTCAGTGTGCATCATAGTGACTACCCACTGTTCCACTGTTCGGTCTATTTGCATGTTAGGGTTTTATTATATAGGGTGTCAGTTACCACCCTGAAAGTAAGTGCCCTTAGCCTCACTTTACAGGTGAGATACCTGGGGCAGGTAAACCTCAAAGTAGTTAATAGCAGAGCTGGGATTCAAACCCAAGTCTAAACCCAAAGGGTTTGTGTTTACCATTATTCCTCATTTATTCATAAGAACAAAGCCAATGCTATTCCCTCTTCTTACCAAAGCACAATGCACTAGAGACTGTGGCTCCGGAATTGACATTAGAAATAGTAGATTCAAACTTTCTAGGACCAGTTGATAGAGAATGCAAACCTGATATGAGCTGGGAAATAAGGAGGTAATTTACTGCCAACAATGGATTTGGATTTTTAAAAAATCTTGTTAGAATGCCTGGATACCTATTTATATATTAGGCAGAAATTATGTTCATTGCTTGGGTGTATTAGCAACAGTTTTTCAATAGTTCTTAAATAAATTAAAATGTGAGTCCTCTTTCTTTGTTTTAGACAATTAGATCTACTAATCTCTTTCCTCATCTTCTTAAAAAAAATGTAACATTTTAGTAATTATAAAAAATAAGCATTCTATAAATGTACTTAAAACCATTGAATTGTACACTTTAAACAAATATTGTATATAAATTATAGTTCACTAAACTGTTAAAAATAAAAGTATGCTTTCTTATTAAAGTTATTTATATCTCTACACAGCTTCTTCAGTTACATAGTATATGCATACACTGACTTTATGTAGTTATAGTTATTTTATATTTGTTTGTATTAAGATGATTTGGGATATACTGTTCTCCAGTCACATATTTGTGTTGCTAATAGTTGCACAGACCCTTTCATATCACTTATCAGTGTGCAGTCAGCCACTGTGTAGCTATTGCACAATTGCTTCCAGGATTCTGCTCTTATAAATGCCACTGTTTCACAAACACATGCACATACAGCTTGTATTCATTAAGATAAATTCCCAATAGTGGGATTACTAAATCAAAACCTATGACTCATTTTGTGTTCTTGTCACAGGTTTCTTGAAATAGTGGATCAATTTTAATGGCACTGACAACTTGGAGGTCACACATATCTTGCTGGTTTTCCTCTTGTGTGTAGTACATGCAGTTCCCTCTTTCTTTGTTGTTATAAAGACGTTTGTAGCATCTCCAAACAACTAAGACAATAATGAAGACTTAAAAAATATAATATAACCATCCCATTCCATAAATAGTATTGAATACTGGTACAAATGCTCATCAATGTTTATTATCTGGGTGTTACCTTCATGCCATATATTTAAATAAGAATTGATTTGTTAGAAGAAGGAGGAGGAGGAGGAGGAGGAGGAGGAGG
>NW_005343991.1:0-574 GCF_000412655.1 Myotis brandtii | reverse complement strand
TTATTATATAGGATTAGAGGCACAATGCATGAAATTCGTGCAAGGGGCTCAGCCATCGCTGCCATGGCTGCCTCGTGGCCCCGCCCTCTGCCCACTGGTCATTCTGGAAGGTCGTTCTGCCGTCTGGTCTAATTAGCATATTATCTCTTTATTATATAGGATATGCCACATGTGACCAGAATAATTTGTTTACTCACATATTTCCTCTACATCACTTTGAACTCCTTGAAGGGAGAGTCATATTTAGTTTCATTTTTCCAGTATTTAGTAAAGCTTCTGACTTCTCACTGATGATCAATAATTGTTGGTTAAATTAATTACTTTGTTTATTAATAATGTCTTTTAACATGAATTAGTTTATCTTTAGTTACATTAATTAGTTTAGTAATAATGTCTTATAACATGCATTATTTCATCTAATATCTTAAAGATCAAGTGAAATGCAGACTACTATTATATTTTTTAAAATAATTTTTATTTCTTGAAGTGTTACAAAGAGTATTACATATGTCTCCTCCCCCCACCCCCCTTGACATTCCAATGGACACAAGACACTAGGGGGTAGGGGAGGCCG
>NW_005343990.1:0-1190 GCF_000412655.1 Myotis brandtii | reverse complement strand
GATGGCAGCCAGCCTGGGCCTGCCTTACAGTCTTTCTGAAAAAACACTTGACAGACGCCATATTTCCTGTACAAAGCCCTCCCTCCAATCTTACTAGTAAAATGTTTTAACCTGATGAACTCTACTGGTCACACCCTGACATCTCCCTGAGACCCTGCCCCACCACAAATGTCTGCAGACCCCAGGAGGGTGGCAGCTGACCCTCGTGTACCCTGAGCCTTTGCCGAATGGTCTCAGACCCAGCACTGACACTGCACTGAAATTACATCAGTATTAATGCAGTGAACACCATCTCCCCTACCTGGTAACTCACTGAGCCCCTGCCTCACCCAACTGGTGTACAGCCAGAGATCTTCCAGTGGCTGAGCCTAATGGACAACCAGCAGGAATGCACCCATCTCAGGGTGCCCTCGGCCTTTTGCTGAGCTGCCCCGGGGCTCAGTGCTGTGAGAACTTGTTATACACCTTTGACCCTCCCGTGCACATCTCGGCCCAGCACAGGCAGCCACAGACTGGATCACTTTGTAGCTCCACCCAAGTAATTCAGGGGCAATCACAGGCAGCATCTGACATTGACCTTCACCAGAGTCCCACCCAAGAGGCCCACAAACCAACACATCTGATGGAGGATTTCAGACAACATTCCAGAGCAGAACACAATTAGCTCCACAAGCAGCCCATCCAAAGGGAGATCTCATCAGGCACCACACCCTGTTGAGGCCAATTGTGCTTCATGTGGTCAGCACCAGCACAGCAGCTTGTACGCTGTGGTCAGGGTCAGTCCTCTCAGACAGCCAGGCTGAAGGTTAACCCCATGCATAGAGGGGCCAACAATTATCAAGACTACAACAGGGCTTAAATAACCCACATGAGGGACATTCCTGGAGCATCTTCCTCATATGATAAGAGAGACTGTGCTAAGTCCCACTGGAGACCTACAACATATTTGCCACTTTACCAAGAATGAGACACAGCAGACCTACCTAATACACAGAAACAAACACAGAGAAGCAGTTAAAATAGAAAGACAGAAAAGCATGCCCCCAAATAAAAGAACAGGAAAAAAAAAAACAAAAAAAACAAAAAGAACTAAATAAAATGGAAGCAAATAATCCACCAAATATAGAGTTGAAAACAATCATTATAAGAATGCTCAAGGTGCCGAAACCGGTTTGGCTCAGTGGATAGAG
>NW_005343989.1:0-889 GCF_000412655.1 Myotis brandtii | reverse complement strand
CCAGGATCACTGGAACCAAGATTTCTACTTTCTGGAGGATACTGAACAGAAGCAGAGTAGGGAATATTTAAATATTCTGAGTGTTGCATTTGATAGAAGGAAAATAAAAACAGTAAATGAAATTATTTGGCCCACTTTTATATCTCCTTAATGTAGTAAAATTTTTGTCTCTATAAGATTTAAAGCAGAGAAATGGTCAATCCTGGATGAAGGAAACATTCTTAATTTTCCAAGAAAAGGTCTGTTTACGTTCTTCCTTCTAGTGCATCGCTAAGGTTACTCTTTACTGCTTTTCCAGTTAATTATCTCTAGGGATATATCCATTTCATTGATCTGAGTTCGACAGAGAGCTAATTCTAGAAAGTGGACACAATTGTGTGCTTCTGGGAGACTTTTGTTCACCTTAAAAAGGAACACAGATGGGTGAGCCCCTTTACTGCTTCTGCACATTATTATCTGCACATGACTCTTGGAGCTGTAGGATGGTTCCCAGAACTGTTCTCCCTGCCAAACTCGGCAGTCAGAAAAGGTGCAAAGGTTCTGAGCCCTTAGTAATGTCTCTGTCCCACTGAATAACCACTCTGCAAGCACCTGTCTGCTGATTCTGTATCACGTAAGACAATGCATCTCCTAGTAGTTTAAGTTCTCTTACTTGCAGCTAAAATTCATCCTAACAGATATAGAATGGTCCTTAAAGAGTAGGGCACACCCACTACTCCTTTATTATAATGACAACTTCTCAGGGTGAGGACAATCTGTGGAAGCATCCCTCAGCGGCAGCGCATCAGAAGGGTGCATTGTGGGAAAGGGCTGGGCATAAACAGGCTATTCAGATCTAGCATTAGCAGGAAACAAATGTAAGGATTGTGGTTTTAGATCAGAATTTAAG
>NW_005343988.1:0-294 GCF_000412655.1 Myotis brandtii | reverse complement strand
TTGTTTTGCCTATTCACATAGCTGTTTCAGTTATTGAGTTGAAAGCAGAGGTTTTCTTTCTTTGTAGAGTTTGAGGCAGCCTTGGGTAGGGAACTGATAGGCATGTAAGAGAATAATTATAATACCTCAAGTGTTAGAAAAATCCTATATAATAAAAGCCTAATATGCAAATTCTCCCCTTAACCAGGAGTTCAACTTCTTGCTATGATGTGAGCTGACCGCAGGGGGTGGCGCAGAACATGGCAGGCGTTGGCAACGCACTGCAACCTCTCTCTGGCTATCTGGGGGCGGGGG
>NW_005343987.1:0-232 GCF_000412655.1 Myotis brandtii | reverse complement strand
AAGTATTGCTACCCCAGCTTTTTCTTTCATTTCCATTCACCTGAAAAACCCTTTTCCATCCCTTCACCATCAGTCTGTGTGAGTCCCTTGTTCTGAGGTAGGTCTCCTGTAGACAGCAGATATATGGGTCATATTAACTTTTGTGTTTCTTAGTCCCTTCACCTTTTTTCACCCAGCCCCTGAACCCCCCTCCTCTCTGGCAACCATCAGTTTGTTCTCTGTATCTGTAAGT
>NW_005343986.1:0-589 GCF_000412655.1 Myotis brandtii | reverse complement strand
ATTGAGTAGATGGATGGAGGCATGGATGGATACATGCATGCATGAGTAGATGTGTGGATGGATGCATGGATCGATGGATGGATGGACACATGCGTGCATGAGTAGATGCATGGATGCATGGGTGGATGCATGCATGCATAAATGGATGGATGCATAGATCCACGGTGGAGAGGGTGCAGCAGGCATGCTGGCAGGCAGAGGATGAAGGAGCTTTGGCTGCCAAACCCAGTGAGTGGCTGGCCCCCCTGTGGACAAGGTTCAAAAGCATTGGACAGCATTCTGGTGTTCAGTAACCGATATGGTATATTTGTCATTAAATCCATATCAGTCTTTTTTAAAAGCCTGGTAGAGTACCTCTCTGCACAGAATGGAGCTCCCCAACACCTTCACTATCTAAGGCCACAACCATTTCCCTGGTTAGCTCTTCAAATCTAGTTCTGCAGCCACAATGGCGAGACATAGGAGGAAGGAACTCGGACAGGGGATTGAGATTGGGATCCACCCCACAGCCTCCTGTGCTAGCCAGTCCCAGCACCCATGTGGGAAGACCCAAGTAGGATCCAGATTGGTGGCATCTGGCCCAGGCCTG
>NW_005343985.1:0-719 GCF_000412655.1 Myotis brandtii | reverse complement strand
GGAGGGAAGAGGGAGAGGCGTGGCATGAGGAAGCGATTTTGCGCCGTCGAGGAGGAATAGTGTGGAAGACACTAACTTCTGTGCCTGGCGCGTTTTACGTTTCTATGACTGCTATCTGTGTAAGTGAGGAGAGTTAAAAGTCTTAAAGGAAAAAGTGAAGACACACTCACTCCTGGCCCGGTTTTCAAATTATAACACTGAGCAAGTCTAGCCTCAGAGCCAGAACGAGGCTGGGAGACGCGCTCCGGTCAGAGGTCAGACAGGCGAGTCCCAGCAGCTGGGACGCCGTGATTCCCCTCCATGTTTGTAACGCGTTTGACTCATGTTTCCACGGCGCTCTGCACAGTCCTGGGGGGTTTGACAGAGAGAGAGCTCGCCAAGAACTTTATCTGGAAAATGATAGTTTTAGTGTTTCACCAGTTTTCCAATTAGACCAAAAAAAAAAGGACAATTCCAAAAAAACACTCATAATTGACAAATGCTATCTCCGTAGCAATACCTCACGTCACGTGTCCAGAAGTTACTGAGTAAACGCGCTAATGCATTTACACACAACTTTTTTCTTTAAAATGCATCCACACACATGAAGTGACACACACACACGCACATACACACACAGAGGTGAGCCTGCGTTCCTGAACGGGACGGTGTCGCGTGGTGCTGGGCGCACCGCATGTCTCGGCAGCTCAGTGACAAGTCTCCCGGGCGCCCTGGCCACA
>NW_005343984.1:0-777 GCF_000412655.1 Myotis brandtii | reverse complement strand
CCAATTGTTACTAAAACAAACTTTTCCAATGACATCTGAATCAACACATATTGAATGAGCTTTCACTTTGCACAAAGCAGTTTCGGAGGCTGGTGTTTCTCAAACTTTAATGTGCAAACAAATCCCCAGGAGAATTTGTTCAAGTCTGAGGGCCTGGGCTTCTCTATTTCTAAAACCCCCAGGGGAGGCGGATCTTCTGGGCCCTGGACCACACTTTGAATAACAAAGCTACAGGACCAAAATTAAGGCTCCATCCCTTCTTCAAAGGAGAATACAGTGTAGTCAGGGAGGAAAATATCTATTCAAGTAATAAAAGGGAGGGACCACCAGGGACAGCCTTGGACTTTAGGTTCAAACTGGGAACCGCAGTGTCTGTTCCCTGTGTGAGAACCTTGGGGGATGTGCAGCAGGCAGAAGCCACACTCTACTTGGCACTTACAGCCTTCAGAGCCAAACATGCCATTACTTTTGTGACCTCATGCCTTTGCACATGCTGTTCCCACCTTCTCATCCTTCCAGACAAAGCTCAACAGTCACTTCCCACGCGATGCCTTCCCTGACTCCCCCAGGCAGAGCTGGGGCTCTCTTTCCCACGTTCCCTGCATTTCAGACATCCCTGCGCCACAGCATTCCTCCTGCTGTGCAATGTCTCTCTCATCCCACGTCTCCTCCCCTGGACTAGGAACTTGCTAAAGGGAGAGACTACGTTATTCATGTTTGTTTATTCCAAGGCAAGGCACAGAGAGTGCAGTCCAGAAACATTTATGGAGTGAATGA
>NW_005343983.1:0-359 GCF_000412655.1 Myotis brandtii | reverse complement strand
GCTCTATCCACTGAGCCAAACTGGCTAGGGCCAGACATATTTTAAACCATAGTGTATTTATACTGTAATTATACCACAATCATTCATGCTGTTTTGCAGATCTTTTTTTAAAAAATTTAAAATAACGAGGACTTTTGTCCACAGATTCCACTAGATGCCACTTTAACTTGCAGCATGACATTCCACTATATTCCACAAAACTCATTCAGTTTTGGTGGTCATTATTTCTAATTCTTTAATATTGAAAAGTTTGTCAAGAAATTCTTGTTCATATATGTTTTATGCATACCTAATTATTTAATAAATTCTCAGAAGTAAAAATTCTTGTTAAAGAATATACCTATACAAAACGTTGATAC
>NW_005343982.1:0-522 GCF_000412655.1 Myotis brandtii | reverse complement strand
CTTCTCCAGATTCCTGAACCTTTCTAGATGCTGAGAAACACCCTGGCAGTCACTTTTCCTAGCGGTCTCTGAATATCAGGTCTGAACCTGGTGAAGTCTACCAGGAATCATAATGAAGCTTTGGATAGAGGCACAGTCTACTTTCATTTATTCATTTTCTTTACATATTGCTACTGCTCAACCCTCTTTCATTTATATAAATTGGTCTGTTGTACAACACCAGGTACATGTATTTGAATATGTAATCTCTATCTGTCATCTGGTATAGCTGCTGCTGGAAAAACAAAAAGTTCTGGCCTAAGCTTATTTATGCTTTGTACAGCATGAGGTTTTGCCACTTGCAACTTTAGTGAATATGCCTTTATTCTTCTTGAAATTCCTACTCTCCAGTCTCACAAGCATTCCTTAGTTTCTGTTGTCTTTTTTTCTTTCCTCCCTTCTCCATAAACAGCCACCCCAAAAATGCTAACAATAAGGGTTGCAGTCAGGAAGCAGATAATTTATTCTCTGCACCATCCCTTT
>NW_005343981.1:0-267 GCF_000412655.1 Myotis brandtii | reverse complement strand
AGGTTGGCAACCACTGGTTTAAGGAAACCTTTGGAGCTGTGGTCGCCAACCGGTGGTCCGCGGACCCCTGGTGGTCCGTGAGATCTGAAAGGTTGGCGACCACTATCATGTAGCACATATGCAGGTTGTTTACTTGAGAGATGAGCCCAGAAAACAGGAGTCAGAGAGCAGAAGAAAGAAAGAAGGAAGAAGAAAAGAAGGTGCTGTCGAGCTGGACACCACTGTGGGCACCTGGCTCAAAGGACCTGCATAGACAATGTCTCGGAG
>NW_005343980.1:0-402 GCF_000412655.1 Myotis brandtii | reverse complement strand
AATGGAACAGACTGATGATTCTCAGAGGGAAGGGAGGTGTGGGGGGCAGTAAGAGATTAGACAAAATCTTATATGCATGTATGCATTACCTATAGACACATACAATAGAGTGGCGAGGGCCTGGGACAGGGTGGGAACTGGGTGGACGGGAGCTATGGGGGGAGGGGGGGAAAATAGGGACATCTGTAATAATCTCAACAATAAAGATAAAAAAAGAATGTTTGCTTATTTTTGATAGTCTAAATCACATTTTAAAATATTTATATTTCATAATTATGTAGATAATTTTATGTGTTCATAAGTGTTGAAAATATTGTAACCATCCTATATAATAAAAGCCTAATATGCTAAGTGTTCGTTCGTCTGGTCGTCCCTTCAACCAATCAAAGCATAATATGCTAA
>NW_005343979.1:0-675 GCF_000412655.1 Myotis brandtii | reverse complement strand
AGAAATCATGCAATTAATCTCATACCCATCTGACACCGTACACAGTTATTATAATATTAAAGAGGAGCAGTGCACAAAATTTATGCAATCAGGGGTGTCCCTCAGCCAACCCTGCAGCCTCTTTCAGTCCTGGACCCCTTGAGGGATGTCCCACTGCCAACTTAGGCCCGCGATAGTGCTTCCATGGATGATTCCACCACACCCCTGTGCTCGGCATCTGTGAGCCTGGCGTTTGGCTGAGCGGTGCTCCCCCTGTGGGAGTGCACTGACCACCAATGGACAGCTCCTGCCATGAGCATTTGCTCCAAGTAGTCAGTGGGTGTATGGAGACCAGCCATTCTGCCATTTGTTCCATTTGCATATTAGCCATTTATTATATTGATTGACTCAATGCTCTACTTTACTGTGCCATGATTATTCTTTCATTTTTTTCATATAGATTTACTGACTTCAGAGAGGAAGGGAGAGGGAGAGAAAGAGAAAGATCAATGATGCCAGAGAATCACGGATTGGTTGCCTCCTGCATGCCCCCTACTGGGGATCAAGACTTTAACCCAGGCATGTGCCATGACTTGGAATCGAATCCACATCTCCTGGTTCCTAGGTTTAAGCTAAACAACTGAGCCAGGCCAGCCGGGTCTTTTCTTTTCTTTTCTCTTCTTTTCTTTTCTTTTT
>NW_005343978.1:0-832 GCF_000412655.1 Myotis brandtii | reverse complement strand
ACCAAGTCTCCTGTGCTCCCCAACAAAAGGAGATGTTTGAGAACCAACAAAGACTATTCAAAATATCCAGGATACATTGCAAAATTATTTGATATACAAAATGCTAGGAAAACTCAACATCTTGCAAAGGAAAAGGAAATTGACTGATGCTAACTCTAAGATGACATAGATGTTGAAATTATCAGATAACACCTACAAACAGCTATTGTAACTATGCTTCAAGGAGTAAAGGTAAGTACCCGGGAAGCCAATAGAAAAATGAAAGATCTTAGCATATAAATAAAATATGAAAAAAAAACAAGTGGATGTTTTAGAACTAAAAAATACAATAGCCAAGTAAAAAATTTACTGTATGAGCCCAATAGCAATTACAGGTGATAGAGGAAAGTCTTAGTGGAAGATTAATCAATAGAAATCACTTAATCTGAATAAAAACAAAAAGATTTAAAAAAAATAAACAGATCCTCAAAGGCCTCTGGTACAACATCAAAAGATTTAAATTCATTCATTTAGTAATCAATAGCATTAGTAAGTTTTTAAAATTGGCTAAGATAATAGAAGCCCAGACAATACTATTAACTAACTTCATCTAATTAACATTTATAGAATTCCACCAAATGACAATACACATTTAGTTCAAGTGCAGATAAAACATACTCCAAGATAAACCATATCCTGGATCAAAACAAACTTAATAATTATTTTTAATGAAACCAAAGTATGGTCTCTGATCATAATAGGATTAAACTAAAACCCAGTAATAGGAAGATAACTGAGAAATCTCCAAATACCTGATAACTAAACAACACAATTCTAAATAATCAAAGAGGGA
>NW_005343977.1:0-214 GCF_000412655.1 Myotis brandtii | reverse complement strand
CACTTTACTCACCTGCTCATCACAGCAACCCCAGGATACTGTTGCTATCCCCAATGTCCAGAAGAGACACTGAAGTCCAGGGAAATGGAGTGACTTGTTCGAGGTCACCCAGAGGAGCTGGCACTCGGCAGCCGAGCTGTTTGCATTTAAATGATTTCCACTACAATGGGCTGCCACTCAAGGGTCATTGTGAGCTACCCCCAGCCCTGGCCGG
>NW_005343976.1:0-355 GCF_000412655.1 Myotis brandtii | reverse complement strand
GCTTTTATTATTATAGACTAGAGGTCCGGTGCACAAATTCGTGCACAGATGGGGCCCCTTGGCCTGGCCGGTGATCAGGGCTGATTGGGGCCATCTTGCCCAGTCCCGATCGGGGCCAGCTGACCAGGGGGAGGGACTGAAGGAGGTTGGCTGTGGGAGCGCAATGACCGCCAGGGGGCAGCTCCTGGATTGAGCCTCTGCCCCCTGGTGGTCAGTGTGCATCATAGCTACTGGTCAGTCGTCTGCTCGTAACGGTCACTTTGGCTTTTATATATATATTTTTTTCCTTTGTATCACAACTTCCGTATGCCAAGATATATATAGGTATAGATATAGATATAGATATAAATATAGA
>NW_005343975.1:0-815 GCF_000412655.1 Myotis brandtii | reverse complement strand
TATACTTAATGCTTATGGTCAAGCACTTAAACGCTCTAAAGTTTAGTTTTTGAATCTGGAAAATAGCACCTACTTCAAAAAGGGTCGCTGACGATTCAGTGAAATGGTTCTGTGCCTCCATACAGTGGGCCATCCATGTATGCCACCCATTATCATCATTTGTTATTAGTATTGTTTAGTCTTTTATCCTTTGGGCAGGGATAGATGACTGATACCTCCTACTCCCAAGGTTCTGACAGTGTTTAGGGAGATCAGGCACACACATCAAAAACTCATTGGGTGGTGGGTGCACAATGCACTATACGGATGATGTGCCATAGAATCGTACATTCTAAACCTGTGTAATCTGATTAACCAATGTCACCCCAATACATTTAATTAAAAAATAAAAAATATAGAAAAAAATTCTATTCTGTTCATTGAATCCATGATTGCTCTAAAGGGGGACTTTGGGAGCTCTGGTTTAGATGAGGTTATTTTCAGCTTCGGGTGCAAAGTGTGTGGGGCCTCCTGGACTTGCTGGTTTGGGGAAAATTCTCTTAAAGCTGGATCTGGAAGAAGGAGGAAGAGTTAGAGACCTTAGACGAGGAAGCCCTCCATCTCAGAGGGAACACCATAACCACGTTGAGTGTTTATGGAAAGGTTGGAAGTGTAATTTGGTACCTGTTGTCACTTTGAATGGTAGCCTAGGCCTGTAAAATGTGTTGTGTAGCCATGTGGAAGACACTACATGGCTACACAGAAAGGATCAAAGCCATACTTTAAAAAGATTAATCTTGGCCAGACCTCTGAGCCCAGAGGGTTGGAGGGAGACC
>NW_005343974.1:0-272 GCF_000412655.1 Myotis brandtii | reverse complement strand
AAGAAATATTAATCATGCTCTGTTAACCCTGATTGTTCCTTTTGCATACCTATTCATATTCCTTTTGTCTACTTCCCCATGTAATCTTTGTCCTTCTACCCAATATAAGCAGTGGCTTTTGGGGGGTGGGGGAGCAGAGCAGATTTGCTCTCCCATGCTGCTAGCAATATTGGAAAATAAAAATGCTCATATGCAATTCAACCCTGACTCTACTTAATTGGCTCAAGTAGTGATAGGCAGGCCAGACCCATTCATTGTCCAGTTTCAAAATG
>NW_005343973.1:0-202 GCF_000412655.1 Myotis brandtii | reverse complement strand
TTATTTAGTTCATAAGTTGGTGGGTTGCCAAACTAGCCTGGACAGCTCTTCTGGTCTTAACTGAAATGGCTCACATGTCTGAGTATGGACTCTCTGAGCATGACTGTTGTGTCTGAGGGTCATTTGTTCTCATGGAGAAGGCAGAGGTGCAAGAGCTAGGGTATAGCAATCTCTATACCCAATCACTCTTCAAGCCTGTGTG
>NW_005343972.1:0-545 GCF_000412655.1 Myotis brandtii | reverse complement strand
TTTTTTTCTGAGAAAAATAAAACAATGACTGTACCTGCAACATGGTGGTATGGTTGAAGCACTGTACTACCTGACATTATCTTATATATTGTGTGAAAGGAAGGGGAGTTTCATTCTGGTAGAGACTTTGTCTCTCTTGTTCAGCCTAGATATGGGCTACACTTTTAGAATTTGATTTTTTTATGAGTCAATGAAACAAGCATATAACCTGAGAACCAGGGATCTGTGTGAATTGTAAACAGTGCTTCATGTGACAGTCTCATTGTCTTCATCTGTAGAGACGGGCAAAGACAAAGTGAGAGCCTGATGTACAAATGGGCAATGTATAAAAAATAGAATTCTGACCCATAATCTACAGCTACTAGCAAGAAAGCCAAACCACAACCTGTGCAGCAATTGACTCCAAACTGTCAGGACTTAGTCAACTGCCAACTTCCCTAATTTTGGTCTCATCTTCCAACTAAGGACCAACCAGAAAAAGCCAAATATGCCCCTCTAACCAATCACGTAGGATGCCTTGCTTTTAGTTAGCCAACCTTCAGCTT
>NW_005343971.1:0-1312 GCF_000412655.1 Myotis brandtii | reverse complement strand
CAATTGGGGCAGATTAGGGCTGGGCCTGTCAGGAGGAGAAGGCGATCGGGGCAGGGCAGCCAGGGTGAGGGGCTGCGGGCCTATTGTGTTGGGCGGGCCAATTGGGGGTGGGGCTAGTCAGGGGTATGTGGGCGGGCATTTGGCTGGCCAGACCCGCCCTTGATTGGGGTGGGAGAGTTCAATCAGGGGTGGGCCAGCAGGGCAGAGGGGCCACGAGGTTGGCCGGCTGACCTCACCCCCTGATCAGGCCAGTTTGCTGGCCACAGTGGGCATCACAGAGACCAGTCATTATGGTCATTACGATCGCTGGCTTTTTATATATATAGATGGCCCTGGGTGTGTTTTAATTTCAGAGTCATTGTAAATGAAGAAAGCATTATAGCAGAAATATTTTAACTGCTGAATTCTGGATATATTAAGCAACTTCAAATAATATCTGGTACTTTGTCTAAACAAGTAACTGCACAGCTGCACATTTGAAAATACTTCAGTGTAAATACTTTTCATTTACAGGTCAATGCTACTGCAATCATTACTGCTATCATGACATGCCTTGGTGACAGTCAGTTTTCATCCATTGTGTATAGTCCTAATAACACTCTGAAACTCATATTCTTCAGTTTGGGTTCTTTTTAAAAAATTATTTATTTAACAATTTCCTTATCTTTTTTCTTTGTTTTCTATTATTTGTAGTTTAAAATTTATGTGTTGACTCTTCTCGTCTTCTGATTAGAGACTTTAAGATTATAACCATACTTTTTACGGTTTTAGATTTGAGTGAAGGAAGAGGGTTTCAGGAGTTCAACATTTACTATTCATAATTTCACTTAATTCCTTTCTCAAGAAAATGCCCTCAGCTTTTTTTGTCTTAATTCAACCTTTTCTGAGTTCTTCTTAATTTACTATCTGTGAGGATTTAATTTCTAATCTTTTGCCTACATGAGATAAGATATAGAAGATTAACTGCTTTTTTCAACAGAATTTTAAAAAATATTCTTTCTCTTTTACATTTAGAGGTCTCATCCCAATTTCTGAAAATGGTATTCTGCAAGGAATCAGCTTGCTTCTTGAGATTTCTGTGAGAAATTTATTAATATCATAATAATAAAAGGCCAAGAGGCGTCACAACCAAAACAACCAAACAACTGATCACCATGAGGTGCATGGAGCACCTCTTGGGCCCTCCCCCAGGGCCCACAGGCTCTGATAGCAGCAAGGCTGGCAGCCAGCCAGCTCGCAGGACGACGGGCGCGTGAACGAGGCCAAGCAATTGCGTGCACTGGGCCTCTAGTCTATCTATATTCTTTCCAGT
>NW_005343970.1:0-282 GCF_000412655.1 Myotis brandtii | reverse complement strand
GGCTCCCTACAACCCCAAAGACAAGCCGGAGAGGTTTTACTACCAGGTGGAGTGCTGCGCTCCGAAACCATCATCCTCTCAGCCCCCTCTGGATTGAAGAAGCTGAGTGACTTACAGACCCAGTTCCGCCATGATATCAAGAGTGACATCCTCACATAAACTAGCTGCTTCAGCGAAAAGGGATTCAAGCCAGCAGCTGTGTTTCAGGTCTTTCCTCAGACTCTTCTAGCTTTTTGGGTCTGAAGAGCTGTTACTTACACTTCTTGGCAAGACATCAGTACC
>NW_005343969.1:0-793 GCF_000412655.1 Myotis brandtii | reverse complement strand
TGCAGCCAAGCTGTTTTCTAGTATTATTATATTTCCTATCTCTTTGTTGAAGTTCTCACTGAGTTCCTCTAATTTTATTGAGTGTCCTTATATCAAGTGTTTTGAGCTCTTCATCTCCTGGATTTCTTATCTCCATTTTGTTTAGTTCTTGTTCTGGAGTTTTGTTTTGTTCTTTCATTTGGGACATTTTTTTGTCTCCTATTGTGGCTGCCTCCTTGTGTTTGTTTCTGTGTAATAGGGCACAGTGACACATCCTCCATGGATACTTGAGCTGGATGCTACAGATGTGCCTCCTATGTGAGCTCTGTGCACCCTCCTATTGTAGTTGAGCCTTTATTGCTGTCAGCATGTCAATGGGAGTGATTTACACCCAGAACAATTGGCTGCAAGGACTGGTTGTGACCACAGTGGAGGATCTGCTTTGCAGGGGATGACCAGTGGAGCAGAACTCACTTTGGTGAGGCTTAGGTACCTGCAGAGACTACCCCTTAAGTTTGTTGTTCATGGGTATGGTTGGTTGGTACTGAAGCTGTCCACAGGGGTGCTGGCTCTGGCCCCTCCTGCTAGGT
This sequence comes from Myotis brandtii, assembly GCF_000412655.1. NCBI lineage: Eukaryota > Metazoa > Chordata > Mammalia > Chiroptera > Vespertilionidae > Myotis > Myotis brandtii. Next base: position 224 of record NW_005343969.1, on the reverse strand, counting down.
GCAGGCCAAGGTCAGCCACCACTTGTGCTCTGCTTAGGGCCACCTGGCAAGAACTACAAAATAATCTGCAGATGGCTGCTACTTGTGCTGGGCTTGGAAGTGCCTGGGAGCAGCCAAACTGCAAACCTAGGCCGCTGTTACTAGTGCCCATCCTGGGGCCATTTAGAAAAAGGTGTAGAGTATGAGAAGGTCAGATGCTGCTTGTTTAAGAGGTTTTAGGAATG
>NW_005343968.1:0-1473 GCF_000412655.1 Myotis brandtii | reverse complement strand
AGGTTCGCCATCACTGGTGTAGGCTCTTCGCCACGATCAGCAGGAAGCCTGGAGGTCACCTTCTCATTCCTCCTTCACTTTGGAGAAGAGAAAATTGAAACCGAGAAAGTGTTCGATGGCTCACTCTAGGCCCTGCAGTGGTTGAGCCCAAAGAAAAGGAACAAATTCAAGCTGAGTCACCATGTGGGTGGCCTCCTCCCAATGGGCCTGGTCTCCTGTGGGGACCCATCCCCAGAGGTCACATCTGGATACACCCCTGACTCTGAAACATCAACGTTTTAACACGTTCCTTCCAACTAAAACAACACCATGCGAACGATTCCCACGCTGCAGACACAATCTGTAGTGCAGGGTATGAAAACACTGCGGGCGTAATGTTTTACTGGTTCCGATAGGAGGACCAAGCAATCCAATCACAGTCATGATCAATGTCCAACAGACACGTGTTCCTGGCTTTTACCTATTCCTTCTGAGATGCCTCACCGTGTATCTTTATAGATTTATTCCTTCGACCTTCATTTTAGAAGATGTGACAGTGGCTCTCCGCATCAGGACGTCACCAGCTTATACTCCTCCCAGTTAAATATCCGGTCACTGTGGCACGGCCGTGCCTGGGAAGTGGCTTCTTTATGTGGCATCCGGCACGTTGACTCTCCATCATATGTCTGCACATGACTCCGCTCAGCTGAGCAACTGTCTTTAATGTCCACCTTGATGAACAAGTGAGCGTTAAGGCAACACTGAAACACTGAAGTGACACTTGGAAAATGACCCTAAATGAACTCAGCCTGGGAACTCATCATGATTAGCTTCAGTGCTGCTTTGAGTCCATTTTCCGCCCGAGTCTGATGTGTGCTTTTTAATTGTTACTTGAGCAGCATTCATCTAAGAAACATCCCTCAGTGAACGGTAGGAGATTTTCTACTGATAAAGTTTGCTTAAGAAAACTCGGCCGAGTTTAATGGATGGGCGTGACAACAAATACAATCTTATTTCTTATTTTTCTTAAGTAAATTTAGATCTACAAATGTTTTCAGTGCTAACTTAATAGTCAGCCTTTGTAGCATAATTGATGAGACATGAATAAGTGACCGGAAAGGTGAATTCAGTATTTACAAAAAGTTTTAAACCAGGTGGATGAACAGTTTTGATTCTTGAAATCTAACAAAATTGCCGAAAGGGGGTAAAGGGGCCCAGTCTTTGGTGACAGCCGGAGACAGGGCCCGTGGTGGGTGCGCACGGTGGAGTATGAGGAGGTGGATTATAAGGCTGCCATCTGGACTTCATACAGCTATTAACCAAGGTTACCCGAGTAACTTCACTAAAACATATATAAAACAAAAACAGAACAAAAAATAAACAAAACATTTCAACTAACCTATGAAAAAGAATCATTTTTAAATTTTATTATATCATGTTACATTCTAAAATTTATATTTTATTTTTTTTATTGATTTTTTTTACAGAGAGGAA
>NW_005343967.1:0-646 GCF_000412655.1 Myotis brandtii | reverse complement strand
ATATATATATATATCCTTTACAATTACAAGCTCATTGGGGAGAAAATAAGAAAAATACAAACAAAATTTTTTAAAAAGGAAGAAAGATTACCCCAAATCTCACCATTGAGATATTAACCACTAATAACATTTTTTATACATTCTGGAAGACTTATTTTCCCCAATAAAATATAAAATAGGATATGCATCCTACTTTATAACTCCTTTTTCACTTATAGCTATACATGGCTTATTGATGTTTAGGGTCAATAACTGTCTCCTTTTCACCACTGAATATCATTCCATTGAGTGGATCTACCATATTATATTTAATAATGCCGTAATATACCTTTAGGGTTTCTGTTTATTTGTTTTACATTTTCACTGTTTTAAACAGAGCTGCAATGTATTCCCAAGTTTTAAACAATTGTCCAGTGATTTTCTTTGGTAAATTTCTAAAGTGAAATTGTTGTGTGTCAAAAATCTGCCCATCTTTCACACTCGTTGCCAGATTGCCCTCCAAAAGGTTTAATCTGCACACATTCCCTCCAACACCCAATGAAAGTACTCATCTCCCCAGTGAGGAGGCCCTTCCAGTTATAAAGGCACCTGTTGTTTAAAAAGCACCTGACATTGTAAAGCTTTTTTCCCCCCTTAAAAAATGTTC
>NW_005343966.1:0-237 GCF_000412655.1 Myotis brandtii | reverse complement strand
CATCAACAAAGATGGCGGCTAATTTGCATACTGCAGGGCGGGTCAGTGCCATCCCGCCTGCCCCGCCGCCATCTGGGCCTGCTATTTGCCACCTGGGGCGGTGGGGCGGGACAGCACCATCCCGCCTGCCTTGCCGCCATCTAGGCCTGCTATCTGCGACGTGGGGTGGCAGGTGTCCCGTGTGCGATCCGACCCGGGGCGGCTGGGCAGGACAGCGTGGCTCCTCTGTCACCCCAG
>NW_005343965.1:0-633 GCF_000412655.1 Myotis brandtii | reverse complement strand
TCGCGACCCACAGGTTGAGAACCACTGATTTAGAGGCATTACAAAGAGCATTATGGCTTTTCTTGTATATTGTTATTGATTTCACTCTAAATTTTGACATTATATTCATTGACTTATCTTCAATCAAGAACGCTTTTTGTTTTTTACTTCTTGTCACAGAATGGGTCAGGATCTGCCATATCATCATTTGTATGTGACCTGTGTGACTGTGATTCTGCTCTTTTTTGGAACTGAGCTGTTCATTCCCAGATAAATATAACCTAACTTTCATTAAAAAATAAACAAACTGCCTTTCTTTCCAGTATCCTTTGAGATTTTAAAAATTCTAGTCCAGGAAAGCCCTAGCAACTGGTGTTGGGACCAATCTCTGCTGAACAGTGGAGATAAATCATGGCTCCTCTCAGCAAAATTTGTAAAATCCAAAAGAGTAAATTAAATCAAATGAAATTTTGTTGTCAGAAACAGTAATCTTCACCATTACAAATCTAGTTAATGACTAATTCTCATCTCCAGATTCCAATATGTTGTTGATAATTTACAGTAGCAACATACACCCATATATAAGAATTTTTCCATCCAAATTAGGAAACATTCCCTACCCATACTTATTCCTAACCTGCCTAAATTTTGACT
>NW_005343964.1:0-523 GCF_000412655.1 Myotis brandtii | reverse complement strand
CACCCACTGGCACCAGGCCAGCCAAGGCGGGTGCAATAGGTCAGGGGTCCGGCCATCGCCCCATGATTGCCCTGTAGAGGAAGGCCCAGGCCACCAGCCGGCAGGGCAATCAGTCAATCAGGGGGCTCCATAATTGCCCCAAAGCGGGAGGCCCAGGTCACCGACCAGCAGACTGCGGCGGGTGGGCAGGGCCTCCCTCTGTGGGGTGTGATCTATTGCATGATCGCACTGTAGAGGGAGGCCCAGGCCACTGGCTGGCGGGGCAATTGCTCAATCGGGGGGCTCCACCATCGCCCAAAAGAGGGAGGCCCAGGCCACCAACCTGCGGGGTGTAGTGGGTAAGTGGGGCCTACCTCTGTGGGGGCAATCCATTGTGGAGCCCTGGCCGGGTGGGCAGGGCCTACCTCTTTGAGGTGATACATCGCGGAGCCCAGGTCGGGTGGGCAGGGTCTACCTCTTTGGGGCGATTGATCACGGGGCTCCTGTACTGTGGGGCACAGGCCGGGCTGAGGGACACCCTCCC
>NW_005343963.1:0-1084 GCF_000412655.1 Myotis brandtii | reverse complement strand
TATATGAGGGAGAGAGAGGTTTCTCAAAGTGACTTCTTACCAAATAGTGTGGTTTCAGATTTGTTGTGGAAATGTCTCTGTGTGAATGTGCTGTGAGAGTTTTTAGCTCATTGCTACTTTATAAATGTACAGCAACTTGGATTTACCTCATTTTATCATACAACAGAGATACTTTGATCCCATTTCCTAGTCCCGTATGCAAAATAATGGCTCCTCTTGCTTGCCTCAGTAACTTTTGAATTTAAATTAGGTCATGAAGGTAAGTGGGGAGGAAAAAAAATGCTAACATTTTCAACATTTATTACCTGAATTTTCAAATTACTTGAAGAAAATCATAAACTTCTCTCAATTAAAGTGTAGGCACAGCCTCAAATTGTATTTTACCTCTGCAAACCATATATGTGATTATATTGGAAGTAGTTATTTTTCCAACTCCATTTTTGTGGTTCTTTTAAAGTTTGAAAGCTAAGAGATCTTTCAGAGAAAGCCATGGTAAATTCTGTATCCTGACACCAGATAATCTTGAGTATTGTGTTTATTATTAACTGCCTAAGTCTAATAAAGTGAATTATCATAGCCAAATATTGTCTACCGACCAAGTCTGAAGGGAATAGCCTTATCTATAACTAGATAATTTAACAAAATAACCCCATAACTGCTGACTTTACCATCCTTAACAGCAGGAAAGGGAGTCTTAATGTATTCATTGCATTGATAGACACTTAGCATCTTACTTCCTAAATTATAATTTTCTTGGTATTTAGATCTCTCTTTTGTTCTCCATTATTTATTTATCAATGCATTTCATACTTCTTATGAATCTAAATAATTTTATTTTCATCTTAGACTTCACATCATTAAGAGACTTTCAAATCTTTAGCAAATACATGTACTGTTAGGGTTTCCTTTCTTTTATCTTTCTTCAGAAACATTAAAAAATAGTTATTGTATTGTACTTTTCCCCCTAAAACAACTAAGAAATAATGGGAAATTTCTTCTAAACTAACAAAACATATTAAGGCATTGAGAATTGTGCTTACATTTTTGGGAAATATTTTACTGTTAAATAATGGATTCACTTATA
>NW_005343962.1:0-210 GCF_000412655.1 Myotis brandtii | reverse complement strand
TCCAAAGTGACTTTTTTAAAAATCAGGTGTCTATACTGTTCATAAGGATTTCTAGTACCAAGAATTAACCAATCAGACACAACCTTATTATGTGCCGTAACCAGTAAGACGCATCTGCCAGATGACCTACACATTTATGGTTGGAGACAGGGCATTCACACCGACGGCCACGGTGGTGTTGGCTGTTGTCCTTTTCTGATTTGACAGCCT
>NW_005343961.1:0-424 GCF_000412655.1 Myotis brandtii | reverse complement strand
TTTATCTTCTTAGCAACTGTCACTTCAAATCCCTTTCGTTAGAGACAGCTGCTAAACAGCAGATCGATGCTGAAAGCTCAGCAACCACACGCGTTTCCTTTCATCTGCACTGAGCAACGTCACCCGCCAACCCCCAGCGCACGGCTGACACGCCGCGGGGACCACGGTCACCCCAAGTCCTGGCGTCCATTCATGAGCGGAGTCAGCCAGGGGAGCAAGCCCGCCTTGTGGAGGCCAAGCCGCTGTCCTGACCGACAGACTCGACCCTCAGGATTGAAAGCAGCTCTGACGGCCCAATGGCCTCAGGACTCGCAGCAGCCGCGTTCCCATCCCAAAGCAAGTGCACCTGCCCCTGCTCCACACCTGCGGGAATCGGGGACTTTGAATGACCTGTCCGCTGTGGGCCCTGCCCCGTCCCGGGTGG
>NW_005343960.1:0-986 GCF_000412655.1 Myotis brandtii | reverse complement strand
AATATCTTTAAAAGGCATTAATTCATATTTTGAAGTCTTAACTGCTAATGTGACTATATCTAGACATAGGATCTTTAGAAGGTAATTAAATTTACATGAGTTTATGGAGTAGAGCTCTTATCCAACAGAAATGTAGCCTTATAAATGGAGAGACACCTGGGAAGTTTGAGTGTTTTGTGTATGTGTATATGTAATATGTTTTCAAGTTGAACAAGATTTAAGCACATTCTACAGGCTAAAATCTCATTTTAGAAGAGAAAATAAAGGAAGTAATTTTGTTGTATATAATTGAGATACTATTGGATTATACAAAATATTTATGTGTAGTTAGAAAAATAACAAACTAACATGAAATTATAAAATGATCTCTTCTATATATTAACATGTGCATAAATTTTATTATACTTGAAAACATGTCAGAGTATATATAGAACTATCAACTAATACCATTAGAATAATTTATTAATTATTTTATGTAACCTCTTACTGAGTTCACACTATGGGCAAGAAATAAACTATTATGTCAGTCTAATCTCAATGATTTCATGGAAGCCAAAGAAGGAGACTTTCAAGCTGATAAAAAGTCAAATGTCAAATGCCATAGAAGAACATGAAAAAGAGGATGTTAAAAAGACAAATGAATTTGGCATGTAGATCACAGATGACATTTGTCTAAATGTTTCCTTGGAAAAGTGAGATAGGAAGCCTGACTTCAGTCTCCACCCATGGATAGGAGGAAAGGAAAGGAAGGAATTGCATGATGACATACACAACTTCAAGCATTTTAGCCTTGAAAACACATAGACATTAAGAGACACAAGGGAAGTTTGTGTGTTGTGTGTGTGTGTGTGTATGTGTGTGTGTATAATATGTATTTCAAGTTGAAGAAGATTTAAGCATATTCTACAATTTATTTTCTTTTTTTATTTAGTTTTTTATATTTTTTTCATTTTTATTTTTCAATTATAGTTGAAATACAATATTAT
>NW_005343959.1:0-594 GCF_000412655.1 Myotis brandtii | reverse complement strand
TTGATGCTCAACCACTGAACCACACCAGCCAGGCTATAGTGTGATTTCAATGCCCCTTTCTCTAATTTGAAGAAAAGGATTGTTTTGTATTTGTCATTGTATCTATGACCTAGCAGGTTTATTGGTATCTGGTAGGCCCTCAGTAAATCTCCCTCAATGTCCACACTGATGTAGTGTTTCTTTAACAGGTAGTACATGCACATTGTTTTAAAAAATACAAAAAGCATGACAAAGCATGGAGGGAAAAGTGAGTCTCTGTTCCCCAAGTGTTTTCTGCAGAGGCTGATATCACTCTTTGGGGGTATCTGCCTGAATATATTCTACGCATAGACAAGCGGTTATACATCCAGTAGATATTTAAGAAAAAATCAAAATTGATGCACAGATAATGGACCTGGCATTGAAAATACTTTAAATAACCAGTTTGCTAAAATAGTAAGATTTCTGAGTGTTCTTATTCTCCTGAGAAACAGATGTTTACCCTGAAACTCTTTCTAAAATCTTTGCAAGACCCACTAGTCCACTTCTTACTTCACTAGGTTGAAAGCAGTAAGTGAAAGCAAACCTGCCTGGTGTCTCCCAGGAATGGAGAAA
>NW_005343958.1:0-529 GCF_000412655.1 Myotis brandtii | reverse complement strand
GCCATGGCTTCACCACCTTTTGCAGAACTTGGTCCATGCAGCATCACACGGGAATCGTTTACAATCCACAAGGGCAGGCCATCGTTGTATGTGCCCATGCTACCCTGAACGGTATGCTGGTAAAACAAGAAAGGGGAAATACGCTATACAACTAGCTGAAGCACTCTTTACCCTTAATTTATTGAATCTCAATAATACTTTTCAATCTTCTATAGAACAGCACTTTACCTCATTAACTCCATCTCAGAAACCACAAGTCTTATGGCGAGATGTGGACACTAATAACCAATGGGACCCAATGAATTATTACTAATATAGGGGAGAGGATATGGGTGTATTTCTACCCCCATAGGGCTGCTGTAGATTCCAGGTCACAGGATTAAACCCTATCATGGCATGGCACGGGACCAATCCTTTTCCAGAAATGAAGAATTTGGGCCTGGGCACTCTGCATCCCCGAACAATGAGCCTTCCCTGAACCCAGACAGCCCCCAGAATAACTTGGGGGATGATGAAGAAGCTGACGGCA
>NW_005343957.1:0-463 GCF_000412655.1 Myotis brandtii | reverse complement strand
ACCAGCCAATCAGGAGTGGGTATGCAAATTAACCCAATAAAGATGGCGGATTAATTTGCATACACAGGCGCTGAGCAGCTGGGGGCTGGGTGGGACACTTGCATCATCACCATGGGCAGCGTGGGAAGGCGGAAAGGTGGCTCTGGCTGAAGCAAAGGCAGAAAGAAGGCTCTGGGCCAGAGCAAAGGTGTAAAGGCAGCTCCGGTTGGAGCGAAGGCAGTGCTGGCAGCCAGGGGAAGGAAGGCCCATTCTTGCACGAATCTTCATGCATCAGGCCTCTAGTATATAAATTAATTAAGTACAAGACAGACTGATAATGTTAATAGTAAAAAATTAGTACACATGAATCGATTCCAGAAGCAACTGTTGCATAACCCAAAGGTAGTATCCTCTTATATTTGTAGCTACTGTGACTTTATTACATCACAGAATGCCCATGTTCATTTGTTAGAATTGAACTGAA
>NW_005343956.1:0-638 GCF_000412655.1 Myotis brandtii | reverse complement strand
TAGAGACCCAGGTGTACACTGAGCTGCCCGGGTGCCCGCTGCCTCCCAAGGACTCCCAGTTCCTGAGATTGGACCTCCATGCGGGCGCAGCAGAGCCAGGGCCGTCCTCGCTGAGATGTGCATCTTAAATCAGCGTCGAGGGGGCCTGACCACACACGTTCAGGGAACAGGGGCTGGGGCCTCCGGAGGCCGGGAGGATGGGGCGGGCATCAGGTCCGGATGGAGGCAACCTGGCCCTGGCCAGAGCCCCAGCAGGTGCTGCCCGGAGTCCTGGCCCGAGTGGGTGAAAGCAGCCTTGAGACGCCTCCGGCCGGCCCCCTGCCCCCTTCGCTAGCTGCTGTTTGTATCTCTCACCGGAATGTGTGTGGCAGGCGTTCATTCAGATGCCACTCCCGAGTGGTATCCCAAGGGCAGGAGTGGGGTGCCGCCCCTGGTGAATGGAGACGCCACCCGGACCCCCAGACCCCACAGCCAGACTGCGTTCGCGGAGCTGGGGGTGAGCCAGCGGCCCCTCGCCTCCGGACGCAGTGCCCGGGGCTCTCCGGGTTCACCGCTGGGCCCCGATTTCTTTTCTAGTTTCGTTTCCCTTTCCTCTCAGACATCCCTGCTCCAGGGGCAGCCGAGGGCGCCCTGCTCTT
>NW_005343955.1:0-1293 GCF_000412655.1 Myotis brandtii | reverse complement strand
CTCTGTAAAAAATCAATAAAATATATTTTATAAAAATGAACAGATATCATGCTTCAAATGGACAGATTTGTGTAGGGTGATGAGCTAAAAGACTGCATGTGAAGGGTATTTATATACCACAAACTCACCAAGGAAAGTTCTTCAGCACATTTTGTGTACTGACTTAGCACATCAATGGATAAAGTGACAATTCTTTCACCAACTTCTCAATGTCAGAGAATAAGAAAATGTATTTAAAAAGTGCTCTAAAGCCAGAATAGATAGTAATACTATGGATATGACATTATTTAACACTTTAATTTCTCCATATCTATTAATCTAATATGATGCTAACAAAACAGGATAAATATTACTATCCCTATTAGATTAATAAAGAAAACTCAAAACAATCAGCTAATTAGCATCAGAAATGAGACTAGCATCTTTATGTCCTGATTCTCTATTGTTTCTTCTACTCTGAAGTCAGGCAATAAAATTGGCATTGTTTAATGAGGATAAATTCTGAAATGAGCTTTATCACAGAGAGAGAGATACAAGAAGAATAGAGGAGTGTTGCACGATTTAGTCCTCTTTCCTCCTACCCCACCCATTTCTAAGCGAGGCAAGCCCTCCCCCTGTCCTTCAGAAGAGGCAAGCTGTACCTTTCATAAAGTAACCAGCTGTGCTATGGTAGTCAAGCTTCAGTTTCTTCAACTTATATAACAGTAAGCTTGCAGATAATGGTTAATCTCATTATGTGTGCCACAGTCTAGTCTATTCTATTTCATTAACAGTGCTAGCCTAGATCAACTAAGTTAATTTACAACCTACCAGCAGGTCAAGAATTATAGTTTGCAAAACACTGGCATAGAGCACTTGCTATGGGAAGTGCCTCATCAGGGAGAAGCGCAAGGTGTGCCTCGCTCAAGGGTGTGGGATTTACCATACAGGTGCTGGGAAGCCACTAAAACTTTATCTCGTGCATAAGAAATTTCATAAACAGCATCATGCTTTAGGATTTAGACAACCCCTCTGTCCAGGCTTGGGCGTGTTTTGATCTGGTTTTGTAACAGGATGTGGGAACCATACCAGAGTCACTGAATGCTCAAGGCTAATTAGAGTATGAAAGGCCCTATTTACAGTACGCTGGATAGCCAAGGCCACTCTGAGCATGGGAATCTTAATCAGGGTGTCCAAGGAGTATACACAGGTGCAAGAGGAAGCTGTAGCAATCTCACGGTACACTGTGCACGTGTGCCTTTTTGTAGCCAAAATATGATTTACTATTTGGCAGAAAGCCTCTTTTGTCTACAT
>NW_005343954.1:0-213 GCF_000412655.1 Myotis brandtii | reverse complement strand
TATGCTAATCAGACTGGGTCGATCGGACATCTTCCGATATCTGACTTCCTTCTGGACAAAGCCACAGCAGCGGGGGCTGAGGCAGAGGTGGTTAGGGGCCATCAGGCTGGCAGAGGAGGGCAGTTGGGGGCTATCATGTAGGCAGGCACGTGAGTAATTAGGAGCCAGTTGTCCTTGATTGTGAAAGGGATGTCTGACTGCCAGTTTAGGCCC
>NW_005343953.1:0-766 GCF_000412655.1 Myotis brandtii | reverse complement strand
AACAAACAGAACACCAAGAAGGCAGCTGCTGGTTAGTTCAACTTAGTACCTGTTGGCTGAGTGCCTGCCCTAGGGGATCTGTGATATGCAGACCCCGTGATTGCAAAGCTTTGTCCCTTCCCTCCAGTCCTTTATACCCCTCGGAGCAAGGCAGCTACCCAGTCAGCTGAGGCAGAGCCGATGTGCCTTGACCATTGGCCAGGAGGACACCCATGAGCTAGCTCTTTTCCAGGCACCAATGTGAGAAAGCCGTCTTGACTCCAGAGGGATAAAGGTTCTACACTTTGGATCTATTGCCTTAATTGTGGAACTAGACCAGGAGGGCATCTGGAGAAAGAGTATTCTAGACAACAGCAGGATGCAGAGCCCCGGAATCAGGCACCTGCTGGGCCAGTGTGAAGACCAGCAGGGGCTGAATGATGAGGGGTGGAGATGAGAGCAGAAGTAACGGGACAGAAAGTACAGGCCCTTGTAAGGATCGTATGGTTTAGTAAGATGGTGGCCTATTGTAAAAGGGTCCTTTGGCTGCTCTGTTGAGAATAGACGGGGAAGGGGAGTGAATGTAGGAACAGGAAAACCTCTCAGGAGGCTGTTGCAGTAATCTGGGCATTGATGACGGTGGCTTGGGCCAGGGTGGTGGCAGTGGGAGTGATGAGAAGTAGTTGGATCCTAGAGAGATCTTGCTGGATTCTATTTGGGGTGTTGAGAGAACAAAAGGAAGCAGGGATGACTCTGAGGTTTTGGGCCTGCATGACAGGACAGATAT
>NW_005343952.1:0-323 GCF_000412655.1 Myotis brandtii | reverse complement strand
ATTGATATGATTATGTGCTTTTTGTCTCTCAATTTGTATATGTGATCTATAACGTTTATTGATTTGTGAATATTGTACCATCCTTGCATTCCTGGAATAAGTCCCACTTGGTTATGGTGTATGATCTTTCTAATGTAATGCTGGATTCAATTTAATAGGATTTTGTTGAAGATTTAGCATCTATGTTCATCAGAGATATTGGCCTGTAACTCTCTTTTGTAGTGTCTTTACTTGGTTTTGGGATTAGGGCAGTGCGGCAAACTGTGACTTGGCAAACTGCGGCTCTCAAGGCACATGCGGCTCTTTGGCCCCTTGAGTGTGGC
>NW_005343951.1:0-291 GCF_000412655.1 Myotis brandtii | reverse complement strand
CATTGATTTTTAGAGAGAGGAAAAGACAGAAAGAAATGTCGATGTGAGAGAAACATCGATCTGAGAGAAACACATTAATTGGTTGCCTCCTGCACGAGGCCCAACCAGGGCCCAGGCGAGAGAGGAGCCTGCAACCAAGGTACATGCCCTTGACTAGAATCGAACCTAGGACCTTTCGGTCTGCAGGCTGAAGCTCTGTCCACTGAGCCAAACCATCTAGGGCACAAATCAATTAGTTAAACACAATCCTAAGACTTGCTATCTTCCAAAGAGTATGTAACAAACTAATTG
>NW_005343950.1:0-834 GCF_000412655.1 Myotis brandtii | reverse complement strand
TCTCACCCAAGGACATGCATTGATTTTAGAGAGAGAGGAGGGAGGGGAAGAAAGAGGGAGAGAGAAACACATGAATGTGAGAATGAAACATCAACTGATTGCCTCCCACATGTGTCCTTACTGGGCATTGAACTCACAATCTGGGTATGTGCCCTGACCAAGAATTTAACCTGTGACCTTTTGGTGTTTGGGATGATGCTCCAACCGAGCCACACCAACCAGGCCAGAAATGCTTAATTTAGATAAAGTCTAATTTATCTTTTTTAAAAAATGATTTAAGCTTTTTGTGTCCTAAGAAATCTTTGCCAATCCCAAGGTCACAAAGCTTTTCTCCTATATTTTCTTCTAGAAGTGTTACAGTTTTCACTTCTACATCTAGATCTGTGATCTATTTCTACTCAATTTTCCATGTATGGTATCAAGACTTGTTTTTAAGCTATGTACCCTTCCCTCCGGGGCTATATGAGCCATGATTCTTTTGAGGTGTCTACTGAATGCCTCGGTGTTCAACAAAGTCACTCACTCTACCTGGAAAGAAAATCATCTCCCAGTCCTAGAAACAGTTCAGCTTAGAGCTTCCCAGCAGCTGTTCCCTGCTTTGCCTAAGTTTTACCCTATGCACACAGATTAATGTTTGGGAAAAGACTTGAGGAGACCCCTAAAAGCAAATGTCTAGAGCTTTTCTTCTGTGTAGCTCTTTTTCCTCCATATTGAACCTGAAAATTCCACTGCCTTGGCTTCCTCAACTTCATCTTCTCAACTCAGCAAGGCTGCTGGCTCTGCCGGGTTCCTCCTCCTAGCTCCGAGATCCGGAAACTGCCTCCAGCAGGAAGT
>NW_005343949.1:0-546 GCF_000412655.1 Myotis brandtii | reverse complement strand
GCAGGGTGGGTGCCTTGTTTGATTGACACAGGACTCCAATACGGCTGCTGGAATTATGCCTTTCTGGTATTTTAGACATACAGCATCTCTATGACACGCACATCTGTGTGTGGACTAGAGGACACATGGGCAAATGTACGTGGTGGGTTTCACGATCTGGTCTATTACCGTTGCTGCCTATGATAGCAAGTTTTGGATAAATCACCTCAACATTTTAATCTTAGTTCTTTCATTTGAAAATGTTAGCATGTGAGCTGATATTTATAGCCCCGAACAAGTCAAACACACATGATTCTATGCTTGTGAAGGTCACATTCCAATTGAATGTGATGTGTCCATATTGCCCTTAAAGTCAGTAAGATATCTAAACCACTTACAACACCCACTTCTCTTAGAGATGGCATTGATTGAACATGGCTTTGTTTAGTGGAAAGATGCACTGCAGCAAATGAAATGTTCAATAAAAAAAGGCAATGACGGGTCTGTTTCTGATTCTGGGCCGGGAAAATGGAAGCCACTGTGATGCATCCGTGGAAAGGAATGTTT
>NW_005343948.1:0-241 GCF_000412655.1 Myotis brandtii | reverse complement strand
CTTACACCATACACATAAATAAACTCAAAATGGATAAGGGACTTAAATGTAAAATGGGAAACCATAAAAATACTAAAGGAATCCACAGGCAGCAAAATCTCAGACATATGCCGAAGCAATATCTTCAACGATACAGCTCCTGGGGCAATGGAAATTAAAGAGGAAATAAACAAATGGAACTACAGAAAAATAAAAATATTCTGTACAGCAAAAGAAAACATCAACAAAACAAGAAAGCCCA
>NW_005343947.1:0-314 GCF_000412655.1 Myotis brandtii | reverse complement strand
TAAAGGGCCAGAAGGTTGAGAACCACTGCGGGAGCAGAACACCAGCGTCAGGGGAGGTGGGTGAAATCCGGGCCCAGGATGGCGCCTGGGGGTAGCCCTCTGCCCGGGCTGGTTTCTTGGTTTGGTCAGGGGGGGGCACGTAAGGGAGACGGTAACGTTAGGGGGGCCCGGGTGAGGGGTTCGCGGGACATCGGGGAGACCGTTGGAACCTCTTTATCAATCCCAGTGATTCTAAAAGGAAGGGGTCTAAGGACCTGGCCGGGCGGCTCAGTGGGTTAGAGCGCCCCCCCCCCCACACACACACACACACACAC
>NW_005343946.1:0-259 GCF_000412655.1 Myotis brandtii | reverse complement strand
AAAAATCAATAAAATATATATTTTAAAAAAATACATTGTTGCCCTGGCCAGTGATCTCAGTGGTTAGAGCGTCAGCCCATGCACTGAAGGATCAGTGGTTCAATTCCTGGTCCAGGGCACGTACCTGGGTTGCAGGTTCAGTCCCTAGTCTGGGTGCGTGTGGGGGGCAACCAATGTGTCTCTCTCACATCTCTCTCTCTCCCTCCCCCCTCCCTCCCACTCTCTCTAAATAAAAATCAATGGAAAAATATCCTCAGGT
>NW_005343945.1:0-671 GCF_000412655.1 Myotis brandtii | reverse complement strand
TGTTTTTATTTTCTGAATACCACGCCTATAAGTAATTGTCTCTAAAGGGAACCACACTAAACTCCACGTGTACATGGGGAGGGGCTTGCGGAACAGTTCTCGTTCCTTTTCCTGGCGAGAGCTTCCATCTGAGACAGAGATGAGAGCCTCGGGGATGCCTGTAGCTGTTTCAGAGCGTATAGGTCAGCCACGGGGATCTCTGTGTTTGAGGCTCGGACCACCTTATCAGAGAGAAGTAATTGACCACCGTGAACCATTTGTGTTAAGCCATTCAGGACGGTTTCTGAGGAGGCTTCTGTCATAGATGCAGTACCCCATAAGAATTGGAGAGAAATATAGTTGATGCTGAAGGCACGTCCTAAAGATTTAAACACCCATATCTTTGCCTGATGAGGTAGGAACAGTCCAAGGCCTTACTTTACTTTTCCTAATTATCGAGGTACAGTTTGTTCATTGCAAAAATTGTTGGGAAATAGGGGGGATGGGAACAACAAGGGAGAGGTCAATGGGGGGAAGAGGAGACATATGTAATACTTTAAACAATAAAGCATTAAATTTAAAAAAATTGTCAGGAAATAAAGAATGATGTAAAAAAGCAGGAAAAAAATCACTCATAATCCCTCTTCCCTCCAGTTTTTTTTCTATACTTTGTTTTAACTACGTAGTTAAGA
>NW_005343944.1:0-1204 GCF_000412655.1 Myotis brandtii | reverse complement strand
TAAATTCTGAAATTAATTTTTACATTCAGTTTGGTTTCTTGTTCATCTGTAGGAATTAAAAGAGAGAAAAAAGGAATTTTTATTAGAGCCAAAATTCTCCCTAACTCTAAAGTTATTCTAACTATCCTGAGCCTGTATGTTTAAGTCAATGAGAATGATAATTTCATTTATGTGGCCATTAAAAATGGATCATTCTTTAGATCCCTGAATAAATCAGAAAAAAAATCAAAATCTACCTATGTTTTTCCAGACAAAAACTTCTGTTTTTAGGCCAGACAGAAAAGCTGAAGAATATTAGTATTCAGAATGTAACAAGGTGCAGTGTTTTCCTAGTTTAAATCACGGGGCTTATGAGAAACTCTATTCATGTTGACTGGTTTGCTGGAAGTGGTTTGATCTTGGGACTTGAAGGCATGTGTGACCTCAATCTGTTTGAACTAGAGTAGATTATAAGAGAGAAGTTATACAAAGTCTCCAGTTATACCCAGACTCCTCGATTTAGAGTCTTTTCAACTTATAATAAAAGCAAATAGAGACATAACGAGGTAATATGAAAGAAAATGCTAGATGTACTATCACAACCTATGTAAAATGTTGCAGGTATTTAAAATTTTTGAAAATAATAGTTGATTTTGTTCCTGATTGCAAGGTAGCACAAGGTAACTGTAGAAAATTTAGAAAAATGCAAACAAAGAGAATGATAATTGTACTTAAGTTTATCTATATTACTTCAGTTCTTTATTTTGATATAGAGAACTGAAGTAACACACACAAAGAGAGAAAAAGGGTCATAAATGATTTATCTATGACTGATCTGTATTCTGCGATGGCTGATTTATAGTTTAAATTATGTAATTCATCTTAAAACAATTTCTACATTAATATTCAGCAAACCTATTAGTAGGTGTCTATTAATCACCTATAACATCCAGCCACAGTACAATGTATTGTAACATTTGTAGCTTCCAGCTTTGTTCCTGACTATGGGAAATTCAGAGATTGAGTGACATTTAAAATGTTCTCTTTCTCTAGTTGTCTCCATTAAAGTGGATAAATATATTTGTCTAAAGTATGTCTAAGCAAAGACACCCTTCAGCTCATCAACAATAGCATTTCATCACTTACTTGACATTAGGGGAGTACATGGCATTGAAAAGGGATATTACTTCACATATGTTGGTATATTGGACAACAATCATTTGTA